>NC_042983.1:24528017-24828017 GCF_901001165.1 Salmo trutta | reverse complement strand
GCAGAACGGCAGATTTTTCCACCTTGCCGGCTAGGGATTCAAACCAACGGCCTTTCGGTTACTGGTTTAACGTTCTTAACCAATAGGCTACCTGCTGCTCCGATAAGCATTTTAATGCACTGTGTACTTCATGTATATACACGTGACAAATAAACTGTGTACTTCTTGTATATACACGTGACAAATAAACAAACTTGAACTTAGAAGGGAAGGGGGTGGGCATCCAGAAAGGGGGGGGGATAGGGCCAGCTTTGTGGTTAAATTGTGAAAAATATTGAAAATACATAGGCCCTTAAATTGTGTCCTCAAATGTTATGTAATCTAAAAATCTCACATTAGCTGGTAGACTGACAAAATGAAATAAATCATAGAGGTCTTATAACTTATTCAATTCTACAGGTAATTTTTTGGGGGCTCATGTTTCTTTATATTCATGTAGCTTCTTATCTGCCATGTTTGGAGTTGTGTTGCTCTGTTACGCAGACACTTGAATATATTTTTACAGTCGAGTTGCCCTGGTCATGTCAGTATACAGTACTGACTGTATACTGTTTTCTAAACTTCTCATTTAGAAAACAGCCTATGTGGCATCGATATGAGTCAAACCGTCAAAATTGACTACAAAGTGTAAATGGGATAATTTTGGTCATAAGTCTGTCTTGTCCAAAATTGAGTTTTGTGAGACTTGTGTAAATGAAGGTTGGGTTTGTTACAATCCTGCCCACAGCTGGCAGCACACAAGTAATCATCCATTTGGAGTGTAGCTGCACGCAACCCTATCTTAATGTCTGTGGTAAATTTGGGGTGACTTTGGGTATCCCTATGGGGCTAGTTATGGACCATTGGTAAATTACACAATGTACTTGGGACATGTTAAAATTCCAATAGCTCCAAATTTCAATGACTTAACCTCAAACCAACTATATATTGTTGAAATGCATATACAAATATTGAAAGCATTTAATGAGACAACTAAAAGATGTTCAACATGAAAATATTGTCCTATTTACATTATGTAATTTATTGACAGTCCCCAAATAGTCCGGTTGTGTAACGTTCGGCGTCAGGTAATGAGGAAGCGGACCAAAACGCAGCTGGGAGCGAACACATGTTTATTCTTTTACACCGAAATAAACACGTACACAAAATCAAGAAAATACCGATACGTTAGCTGCTCAAAATCAAAGAGACAACAACCCACAAACATCGTGGGGGGAAAAGGAACTTAAATATGATTCCCCAATCAGAGGCAACTAGCGACAGCTGTCTCTGATTGGGAATCGACATAACCCAACATAGAAATACGCCCCAAAGCAAGGCTATACCAAAACATAGAAAATAAACTATAGAAATGCCACACCCTGACCAAAATAGAAGAGTTCACCTGGTCAGGGCGTGACAGTACCCCCCCTCCAACGGTGCGTACTCCCGGCGCACCAACCTAAAGTCTATTAGGGGGGGGACCCGGGTGGGCGCCTCACCCTCGGTGGAGGCTCTGGCCCCGGGCGTGTTTCTCCCCCTGCCTCCACCCTAGCCCTACCCCTCTGGCCCGGACTGGACCACGGTGGAGCGGCATGCTCAGGCTCCGGAGCGGAGCCGCCGACCGGAACAGGACTGGTCACCGGTGGACCGGACACAGGCCGTGCCGGACTGTGGACACGCGCCGTGGGCCTGGTGCTGGGGACAGGGACGGGCCGGACAGGACCGGGGACACGCACCACCAACCTGGTGCGGGGAGCAGGGACGGGCTGGACTGGCCTGGGGACACGCACCACCAACCTGCTGCGGGGAGCAGGGACGGGCCGGACTGGACTGGGGACACGCACCACCGGCTTGGTGCGGGGAGCCGGGATGGGCCGGACAGGACTGGGGACACGCACCACTAACCTGGTGCGGGGAGCAGGAATGGGCCGGACAGGACTGGGGACACGCACCACTAACCTGGTGCGGGGAGCAGGGACGGGCCGGACTGGACTGGGGACACGCACCACTGGCTTGGTGCGGGGAGCAGGGACGGGCCGGACTGGACTGGGGACACGCACCACTAACCTGGTGCGGGGAGCAGGGACGGGCCGGACTGGACTGGGGACACGCACCACTGGCTTGGTGCGGGGAGCAGGGACGGGCCGGACTGGACTGCGGACAAGCACCACTGGCTTGGTGCGGGGAGCAGGGACGGGCCGGACTGGACTGGGGACGTCTGGCAGCTCGGGACAGTCTGGGCAGTCTGGCCACTCCGGCAGTTCAGGGCAGTCTGGCCACTCCGGCAGTTCAGCGCAGTCTGGCCACTCCGGTAGTTCAGCGCAGTCTGACCACTCCGGCAGTTCAGCGCAGTCTGACCACTCCGGCAGTTCAGCGCAGTCTGACCACTCCGGCAGTTCAGCGCAGTCTGACCACTCCGGCGACTGTTGACTGGCGGGCAGCTCCGACGACTGTTGACTGACGGGCAGCTCCGACGACTGTTGACTGACGGGCAGCTCCGACGACTGTTGACTGGCGGGCAGCTCCGACGACTGTTGACTGGCGGGCAGCTCCGACGACTGTTGACTGGCGGGCAGCTCCGACGACTGTTGACTGGCGGGCAGCTCCGACGACTGTTGACTGGCGGGCAGCTCTGGTGACTGTTGACTGGCGGGCAGCTCCTGCCCCGTCAAACAGCCCTTGTGCCCCCCCCTAAAAAATTCTTGGGGATGCCTCTCGGTCTCCCTAAACTCTTCCATCGCCCTGGAAATGCTCCTCCTTAACTCGGCCCATGTCCATCCTTCCTCTTCGTTCCTCTGCTGCTTGGTCCTGGTTTGGTGGGTTGTTCTGTATCGATTGGCGTCGGGTGATGAAGAAGCGGACCAAAACGCAGCTGGGAGCGAACACATGTTTATTCTTACACTGAATAAAACACGTACACAAAATCAAGAAAATACCGATACGTTAGCTGCTCAAAATCAAAGAGACAACAACCCACAAACATCGTGGGGGGAAAAGGAACTTAAATATGATTCCCCAATCAGAGGCAACTAGCGACAGCTGTCTCTGATTGGGAATCGACATAACCCAACATAGAAATACGCCCCAAAGCAAGGCTATACCAAAACATAGAAAATAAACTATAGAAATGCCACACCCTGACCAAAATAGAAGAGTTCACCTGGTCAGGGCGTGACAGGTTGAAGGTAATTGGCTAAATAACTCTTCCCACCTGTGAACACACACGAGACACCCACATCAAACCACACCCTGAAACCACCTCACGTTTGAATTCAGTCATGGCCGCTAGCATTTCTTAATGAACCATATCCAAAACGGGGCCAAATCAGGAAGTGCAGTCACCGTTTAAAACAAACTAATGACATGTTGTTCCTCTACATTGCTACCTTGCAGATTAACCAAGGAGGAGGACAGATGAGAACAGCAGGCCACTGGAGCACTTAGAACAGCAGTAGCCAGGGGAAATTGGTAGGGAAGAGGATGATTTAGGTGACCAAGACACAGGCCCAAAACAAGTTAAGCTACCCCAGTATCCCCTTGACCGTTTTGGATTGCAAAACTAAAAAGACACACCAGACAAGACACAGAGATAGCAACAGAAGAGTAGGATATGATGGAGAAAGACACACCAGACAAGACACAGAGATAGCAACAGAAGAATAGGATATGATGGAGAAAGACACACCAGACAAGACACAGAGATAAGAACAGAAGAATAGGATATGATGGAGAAAGACACACCAGAGAAGACACAGAGATAACAGAAGAATAGGATATGATGGAGAAAGACACACCAGACAAGACACAGAGATAACAGAAGAATAGGATATGATGGAGAAAGACACACCAGACAAGACACAGAGATAACAACAGAAGAGTAGGATATGATGGAGAAAGACACACCAGACAAGACACAGAGACCGTAACAGAAGAATAGGATATGATGGAGAAAGACACACCAGACAAGACACAGAGACCGTAACAGAAGAATAGGATATGATGGAGAGGGACACCAGAAGAACAGAACAGGCCATAAAAACAGAAGAGGATAGACAAAGGAGACAGTAACAAACAAGAACCTGAGACAGGAAACAGATGAAAAGACAGCAACAGACAAGAGACAGAGAAAGTGACAGAAGAGATGGAGAAAGAACAGAGTTTAGATGAGCACACAGTAGACAATATCACTACAAGCTGCTCTATAGATTATAATTAGTTTGATTTATTTGCAAAAAATGATAACAGGTGAAATGCAGACAGTGAAAAACTAAAACATGGTTTCCAAAGAATTTTCAGGTGAGGTGAAAAGGCCTGTAAAATTACCATTAAACAATTGTTTACTTTTACAGTTTTTACAACCAGGGCAGGGTAAGAGAGGAGGGTAGACAAGAGACAGCAATACAGAAGTGTCACGTCCTGACCAGTAAAGGGGTTATTTGTTATTGTAGTTTGGTCAGGACGTGGCAGGGGGTGTTTGTTTTATGTGGTTCGGGGTTTGTTGGGCTATGTTCTATGTTAGTGTAATTCTATGTTCAGTCTAGTCTATCTATTTCTATGTTTAGTTCATTGGATTGACCTTCAATTGGAGGCAGCTGTCTTTATCAAGCACAACCCGGGAGTTTTTCTCCTGCACTGCGTATGAGAGAATGGCTTAAGATACGGCTGCATTGGAAGAGCAAGTGTGCGGGCGCAATGATTTGAAAGTCATAAGGATCTCTTTAATGGCTTATAGCCCCGACTCCAAAGTGACAATTTTAGCATGTGAACAATTTGATAGTACAAATGCGATGAAGTCTGTTAGTTCATATGTATTTTCCAAAGCCTGCAAGGATGTCAACTTTTTTATGCCTATGTTTAGCTTTAAATGGAGGGATTACCCTATATTCATAACCCTGATGAATAAGCTGGACAGTCTTTTCCAAAATCGTGAACAATTACGTCGCTGGCCGCTTCTACCCTTAAGACATACACAGAGTCTACATGCAAGACGTTTGATCTATCCATGGAGTGAAAACTTACGGAGTCTTGACACGGGAGAATGGGAAACAGACAGTGGTTGGGGTCAGTGACAACCCCATACCATAGCATGCCTTTATCTGTAAGAAAGGAACAGTAAAAAAATATATATATATTTAAAAGGTCGGTACTAAATATTAGGAATTAAATAAATGGTTTTAAAGCTACCCCTTAACGAACGGGAATCTGTCATTTCTCTCTCGCCCGGGTCTGTCGCGGAGAAATGCAATGTCTTATTTTATACGAATAGTCTTTCCTACATTACATGTGTGTAACGGCTGTCGTGAGAGAGAGTAGACCAAGGTGCAGCAGAGTTAATGTTCATCATTGAATTTAATAATAGAAAGAACACTACACAAAACAAAAAAACCGACAGCCAAACAGTCCTGTCAGGTGCAAACACTAAACAGAAACAATTACCCACAAAACCCAAAGGAAAAACATGCTCCTTATGTGTGACTCCCAATCAACAACAACGAACTTCAGCTGTGCCTGATTGGGAGCCACACACGGCCCAAAACACAGAAATACAAAAACCTAGAAAAAGAACATAGAACGCCCACCCAATGTAACACCCTGGCCTAACCAAAATAAAGAACAAAAACCCCTCTCTATGGCCAGGGCGTTACAATGTGCCAGGTAATGGTGGCTGACCTGCTGTACAAACGTTGTTTATACATAAAAAACATTAATGCATGTTTCAATATTGCACAGTAAAAATGTTTAAGTGATTACAAGCTGTATTTAAAAAGGTCTGTACTAAATATTATGAATTAAATAAATGGTTTTAAAGCTGTATCTCCCCTTTAACGAAGGGACTCTGCATTTTCGAGCTATCCGCATGCATGGCCCGGAGAAAAATGGATTCCGGAAAGACGTGTGCGTGCGCGGGGGGTGTGTGTGCGTGCGCGGGAGTGTAGGTGTGTGTGTTTCAAAACAAAAAGGGGGTGGGGGGTGTGTCTCTGCATGGGTGGCTTTTGAAGCCAAAAGGCTAGGGCTGTTGTTTAGGATTGTGTGCGTCTCTTCAATTGGGCTTGGCACTTTCGATTTTATTACCACACAAGCCTTTCAAATACGTATTTATCTCACCCCCAAGGATGTGGGGCTAAAAAGTCAAAAAAGCCCAGGCTGAATATAGCATGTCTAGACAACCTCCTACGGTTTTAAAACATATGTTATTTTCTAATCAGCGCCCCCAAGCTGTGCTATGAAGCATAAATACAATATCGGCAGACCGAATATGTCGAGACACCCGCCTGTGGTTTTTGGGTCTCTAGACATTCGGGGGTATTTTATATGACCCTTTTAGGCATACAGGATGTCACCCGAAAAAACGGCACCCCCAGCTCTGTAAACTCATTACAGAATATTTCTCATTAGAGACACAACCTCGGAGCGAGGCTAGGGAAACAGATACTAGCCAGACAGACTAAAGCGCAACATCAGGCCAACAGCCAGAAGAGTTATCCGCCCATAACAGCTAAAAGATAATCGATGAATCCGTCCAAATGGAGCTTTCTGAAGGTGAGTTAGTGAAAATAATATATTCGATTTGGAGAGGGATTTTCAGGGAATTGTATGGATATAAAAAAATGTATATCGATATTCTAAAACGGATGGACAACGATTTATTAGGTAATATGTCAAATGCACGTATTCTTATATTTAAAAAATGTGTATATAGTATAAATACCTGTTAATATTAGTTTAACGTATGCAAGATCTCAGTCCTTTACACAGCTGCTCTGGGGAATAGATGATTTGTAACAGCCCTCATTAGAGGGGGTTTCAGTGGAGCAAAACGTGTGCAGCCAGTCCCCATCACACTATTGTCGACGTAAGGCCAATAATAAAATCCATAAGAATATTTACACATTAAAAAAAAGTGTGAACCCTATATTAAAAGCTATTTTTGTGTTTACAGCTGACAGACCCCAAAGAAGGATCACTGATGCTTCATGTACTCTGAACGATGACATAGATGCTATTCTCCCGTTCTGTTCGAACGGCTTTACCCTAACTCCCCCAGGAACCAAGCTCCATATTTCCGACCCAAACAAACAACGCACAACTTGTGCGCAAGTACATTGCGCAGAATCACCCCGGCCCGAAAAGGTAGTTCTTCAAGAAACGGCGCTACATGGACAAGGTATGAAGCCAATATATATGTTATTAATAATACATCTTTTATTATAATTTATACATTTTTTATGATTGAATATGTTAAAATCTGTATGCGGAAGTGCGCACGATCTCGCCCGTGCGCACGCACAGTCCAGTGCGAGCGATCCCAGCCCCTCGCAAGTGCCGTGCTAGAGTGGGCATCCAGCCTGGGAAGAGGATGCCTGCGCAGCACATCTGGCCACCAGTGCGCCTCCTAGGCCCAGGCTACCCTACGCCTGCTCTACGCACGGCAACCATCAGGCCTCTGCACAGCCCAGTTCGCCCTGTGTCAGCACTCCGCTCGTACAGGGCTACTATTACCATCCAGCCAGGACAGGTTGTGCAGGAGGTGCACTCCAGGCCTCCAGTGCGTCAGCCCAGTCTAGTACGTCCTGTTCCCGCTCCTCGCACTAGCCTTGGGGTGCGTGTCCCTAGTCTGGCGCGTCCTAAGCCAGCCCCACACATCAGGCCTTCAGTGCGCAGTCCCCGTCCAGAGCTTCCGACGACAGTGCCTCGTCCAGAGCTTCCGGCAACAGTGCCTCGTCCAGAGCTTCCGGCAACAGTGCCCCGTCCAGAGTGTCCGACGACAGTGCCCCGTCCAGAGTGTCCGACGACAGTGCCCCGTCCAGAGTGTCCGACGACAGTGCCCCGTCCAGAGTGTCCGACGACAGTGCCCCGTCCAGAGTGTCCGACGACAGTGCCCCGTCCAGAGTGTCCGACGACAGTGCCCCGTCCAGAGTGTCCGGCGACAGTGCCCCGTCCAGAGCTTCCGGCGACAGTGCCCCGTAGAGAGATGGCCCACAGTCCGGAGCCAGCAGAGACGGCCCACAGTCCGGAACCGAGAGAGACGGCCCACAGTCCGGAGCCGAGAGAGACGGCACACAGTCCGGAGCCGAGAGAGACGGCCCACAGTCCGGAGCCGAGAGAGACGGCCCACAGTCCAGAGCCGAGAGAGACGGCCCACAGTCCGGAGCCGAGAGAGACGGCCCACAGTCTGGAGCCGAGAGAGACGGCCTACAGTCCGGAATCGGCGCAGCGAGAGTCGCCCTACAGTCCGGAATCGGCGCAGCCAGAGTCGCCCTACAGTCCGGAATCGGCGCAGCCAGAGTCGCCCTACAGTCCAGAATCGGCGCTGCCAGAGTCACCCTACAGTCCGGAATCGGCGCAGCCAGAGTCGCCCTACAGTCCGGAATCGGCGCAGCCAGAGTCACTCTTCAGCCCGAGGTCTCCAGCGACGCGCATCAGGCCCGAGGTCTCCAGCAACGCACATTAGCCCGAGGTCTTCAGCGATGTGCTATAGCCCAGAGACTTTGGGAGTGGTAAAATGTAATAAGTACTTAGCGGGGGTGGACAGGTTAGGTTGGGGAGTAAGGCCGGAGCCTGTGCCACCTCCGTAGTAGGGGGTTGGGGAGGGGGGGGGGGTGTAGCACAAGAACCGTCGGTGACAATGGCCACCCTCCCTTCCCTCCCTTTAGTTTGGGATTATTCTTTTTTTGGGGGGGGGGTTTATTTTTGTGTTTTGTTTAAGGTGCATCCGGGGTCTGCACCTTTGGGGGGGTACTGCCACGTCCTGATCAGTAAAGGTGTATTTTGTTATTGTAGTTTGGTCAGGACGTGGCAGGGGGTGTTTGCTTTATGTGGTTCGGGATTTGTTGGGCTATGTGTTTATGTAAAGGGGTGTTTGTTTAGAGTGTTCCGGGGTTTTGGTTAATGTTCTATGTTAGTTTATTTCTATGTTAGTTCTAGTCTTTCTATGTCTATGTTTAGTTAATGGGGTTGACCTTCAATTGGAAGCAGCTGCTCCTCGTTGCTTCTAATTGAAGGTCTTATTTAAGAGGGGTGTTTTTCTGTGGGATTTGTGGGTAGTTGTCTCCTGTTTAGTGTCTGAGCACCTGACAGGACTGTTAGTGTCGTTCGTTTGTTTTGTATACGTGATTTGTTTGTTTTTCCTTCTTCACATTAAAAAGAAGATGAGTATACACGTTCCCGCTGCGTTTTGGTCTGATCATTACGACACCCATTACACTAATATATTACATGTTTAACAATCTATTTTTTGTATATATTATTTTCTTTCAGACTCCTCCCCGGCGTATAACGGCACAGAAGACCATACACACCGAGAGCACGCGGAGGATTTCGGGCACGCCTGACATTCCCAATAAAACAACGAAACCGGATGATTTCACCGTTTTAAATGACATTCCAGGGGTAGATGACTGGATATTCTGTGACGCTGCCAACCTTCTTGATTCCTCCAATTCTTATGTAGAAACACCCAAACCTGAAATAGACCAAGCTAGGTTTATCAATGCCTTTTCCAGGGCTCTAAAATCCAGAAATGTCTTGCTATACAAACGAATGGTGGATTTACTCGAGCGGCAATACAGTCAGGATCTATCCTTCTGGCGTAGAACAATGCCCCGTTTGTTAAGCAACAAACCGTTTAAAAAACACAAATACAGGCGCTAAAAAACCTATATGTAACATGGATCTTTCCAGAATACCCCAAGAACCCACATCAATAGTTACCCAAATGGACGAGCCAACAGACATAATTGAGACAGTTGAAAGCCTGTTGGCCCAAATACCACCCGATCTTCAAGATTTAATTGTACGGATGAATGAGGGTGGGGTAACGGACATAATTCCGATAGACGAAAAGCTATTATCCCAAATTCCCGCCGACCTAATTGAAATAATTAAACATATGAACGAGTCCGGGACGACCGATGAAAACCAATTATCCCAAATCCCGCCCGCCCTAGTTTTTTTAATTAACAATATGAACGAGAGCATAAGATCTTCTACACCGGACCCCACACAGACCCCGCCATTAACGCCCATGTCCGAAGAGTCTGAAACGAAATACGATGTTTTTGAGGAATTGGAAAATTGTCTAATAAATCAGGAGGGAGATGGTCTTGATAGAAGTGTCAGGGTTGTGTACAGAAATAAATTCAGCAATACAGAGATTAGACAGTTTTTCAATTTCACATGGTTGAATCAAAACCTCGATTATGCGTTTTTTTACGTGATGATTTTGGATACTCTGAACGAACTGTTAGACAGGGCAAGAGATTATGGCGAACCTCGTGATGTCTTACAGTTGGAAATTTGTGGAGATAGCATGCAAAACACTATCTCTTATTTTACCCAATGGTGAAGCAGATCTTGAACAATTTATAGCCATGCTGGAACGACTTGTTCAATCAAATTTATCAGTCATAGCTAGAGGTCGACCGATTAATCGGAGTGGCCGATTAATTGAGGCCGATTTCAAGTTTTCATAACAATCGGTAATCGGTATTTTTGGCCACCGATTTGCCAATTTTTTAAATATATTTTTTATTTTTTTAATGTTTTAAAAAAAAAACTTTATTTAACTAGGTAAGTCAGTTAAAGAACACATTCTTATTTTCAATGACGGCCTAGGAACGGTGGGTTAACTGCCTTGTTCAGGGGCAGAAAGACAGATTTTTACCTTGTCAGCTTGGAGATGCAACCTTACGTTAACTAGCCCAACGCTCTAACCACCTGCTTTACGTTGCCAAGGTAAGCTAGCATTAAACTTATCTTATAAAAAAACAATCAATCAATCATAAACACTAGTTAACTACACATGGTTGATGATATTACTAGTTTATCTAGCCTGTCCTGCTTTGCATATAATCGATGTGGTGCGCATTCGCGAAAAAGGACTGTCTTTGCTCCAACGTGTACCTAACCATAAACATCAATGTCTTTCTTAAAATCAATACACAAGTATATATTTTAAACCTGCATATTTAGTTAATATTGCCTGCTAACATGAATTTCTTTTAACTAGGGAAAATGTGTCACTTCTCTTGCAAACAGTCAGGGTATATGCAGCAGTTTGGGCCGCCTGGCTTGTTGCGAACTGTGAAGACTATTTCTTCCTAACAAAGACAGCAGACTTTGCCAAACGGGGGATGATTTAACAAAAGCGCATTTGCGGAAAAAAAGCACAATTGTTGCACGACTGTACCTAACCATAAACATCAATGCCTTTCTTAAAATCAATACACAGAAGTATATATTTTTAAACCTGCATATTTAGCTAAAATAAATCCAGGTTAGCAGGCAATATTAACCAGGTGAAATTGTGTCAGTTCTCTTGCGTTCGTTGCACGCAGAATCAGGGTATACAGAATCTGGCTCGTTGCGAACTAATTTGCCAGAATTTTACGGAACTATGAAATAACATTGTAGGTTGTGCGATGTAACAGGAATATTTAGACTTATGGATGCCACCCGTTAGATAAAATACGGAACGGTTCCGTATGTCACTGAAAGAATAATATTTTCGAGATGATAGATTCCGGATTTGACCATATTAATGACCTAAGGTTTATTATATTATAGTTAAGTCTATGATTTGATATTTGATAGAGCAGTCTGACTGAGCAGTGGAAGGCAGCAGCAGGCTCGTAATAGTCAAAGGTATATGGTTTAGAGAGAAATAGTCGACGCATCATAATTCCTGTAATAACTTGCGGCTGAACTTGAAAGGGGTTCCTTCGTTATTTTACCGTTCATGTCTTCCATAGGGAATGTCTTGATCTACTTCAAATAAGGTCTGTGTTTTGTGCTTAAACCGCCTCAGCGTTTTGATACCCGTGTAAATCTCACTAGGTAACGTTTGTCAACATCTTTTCATAAATCCACTCTAGAAAAAATGTTATCTTCGCTTATATTGATCAGAGTTATATCCTATAGATATCTACACAGTTATAAAATTGGCAAGGTGGTGTAAGCCTAAACCAAACACAGACCTTATTTTAAGTTAATCTAAAAATATCCTATGGAATAAATGAAGGAACCGCTTTTCAGATTTTGCTAGGTGTCATGGGAATTATGACTCAGCACTCAGCACTCAATTCTTACCATGCCCATTATTAAAATAGGATTTCCGGCATATAGAAATTACAGTTTTTGTTTTCAGCAGGTAACTGCAGGTAACTTAACTTAACTTAAACTCTATTTTTATTATTCAAACAGTTGAGAGTATTTGTCTCCTAAGCAGACTCTTCAGTATCGTTGTCACTTCAGAGCTGTGTGTGTGTGTGTGTGTGTGTGTGTGTGTGTGTGTGTGTGTGTATATACATAAAAAAATCTGAATAATAATCGGCCGATTAATCGGCAGCGACTTTTTTGGCCCTCCAATAATCGGTATCGGCGTTGAAAAATCATAATTGGTCGACCTCTAGTCATAGCCGATAGAACTTTAGTGCTTGTAGTGCAAATAATACGTCAACCCCTGGGTGGTGGGGGGCAGAGAAAGAAACTAGATAGCCTAATGCAATCAGAAATCATAAACAATAAAAGGGCATGCATCATAAACGTTCACAATCCCGGTAATAAGCTATGCTTTGCAATAGGCCTAGCACATTTATTCAACCCTGGATGTACGGATCTAGAGGCGTTACAAAAGGCTAGAGAGCTTCAAAATGCTGTCGGTCTGGGCATACAGGATGCTGTGGCATTCTCTGACATAGTCAAATTTGAAAACTTTCTGAATATCAAGATTGTGGTTTTGTACCACAGTAGAGCTAATGCAGCTCTCTTGAAATTCCAAAACAACCCACAACCTCATCCTCAGATTCTGTACTTTTATGTGCAAAACGACCATTATTATGCTGTTACCAACATCTGCGCGTTTTTAGGCGCACCTTATGTATGTCCAGCCTGTCATACCGGCTACACCCGAAAGGGGGGGGCACTCGTGTCGTTATAACTGTTCCGTATGTCTGGATGAAAATTGTCCGATGCAGCCCTTAAACCTGACACCCTGTGAGGACTGTCACAGGACATGTCGTTCGGCCTACTGTTACGAAAAACACAAAATTGAAACATGGCACCCCAAGGCCTGTAAATCTGTAAGCAGTTGTGACATTAACAAGAAATGTCCAAAATGTCGATGCAATTACAACCTTAAAATAGACAGCCCTAAACCTCATGTGTGTGGAATCATACATTGCCCAATCTGTAAAGGGCCTTTGAAAAGCAGAGACTCATAAAGTGGTTCAAGAAGTGCCACACGAGTGTTATATTTAACCCTTGGCTGAAGATGAACATTCAGAGAAATACGTTTTTTATGATTTTGAGACTAATCAACAATCGGGTTCATTTGCCTATTTTTGTATCTACTATGACTTTCAAGGGGGATAAGTGGTCAGCAGAGGGACCCAATTGTGCACTCCTCTTTCTAAAACACTTCAGAAAACCCCAGTACAGAAAATTCACGTTTATAGCGCACAATTCTAGAGCATATGATTCATACCTTCTTTTGAACCCTCTGATACAGCAAGGCGTTGCACCCAGTGTCATAGCTCAAGGTAGTAAAATCTTGTGTTTTGTAGACCCCGCTTTCAACCAGAGATACATTGACAGTTTAAGCTTCTTATCCATGAGATTGGCTCAAATGCCTGAGGCCTTGGGTTTTGAGAACTCTGTGAAAGGGTTTTTCCCCCATTTTTTTTACATCTGAGGAGAATACATTATATTGGATCTTATCCGAGACCCGAAATGTACGGTTGTGATCAAATGTCTCCCAAAGAGCAAGAGAGATTCATGACATGGTACGAGACAGTATGTCACAGCACTTTTGATTTCCACAAAGAGATGGAGTCATACTGTGACAATGACGTAGTTATACTTCGTGAGGGGTGCCTCAGATTCAGAGCAGAGGTAATCAAAGATGCAGGCATTGACCCCTGGAGTTGTACAACTATTGCATCGGCATGCATGAAAACCTATCGTACACACTTTCTACCTCTAGCATCTATAGCTATCCCCTCGCCTGACAAATACCGACACCAATTCAAGTCATACTCTAGTGGCTCCATTCAGGGGTTGGAGTACTTGACCCAGGATAAAGACATTTTTATTCAACATGCTTTGAATAGGGGTGAGAAGGCGTTTGGGGCTTATCATGTAGATGGATACACACAGATTGACGGTGTTGAGACCGTGTTTGAGTACAACGGTTGTTTCTTCCACGGTTGTAAATCTTGCTTTGAATCCTCAACATTCCCCTCTCGGGGGTACCTAACCATAAGCTTCATCAACAGATTCAAGCTTTAAAACAAAACCCTTCAACGAGCTACAGCACCCCTAAAGATGTCCCAACAACCCCTCCCCCCTATGAAGGGGATGATGATGATGACTCATTTAACCCCATGAATGCCTCTGGACATTTTCCTAATCCCTATCTCTCGGGGTGGTTAGACTTTTGAATGACTTTTGAATGACTTTTGAATGACTATGATTAAATTCAATACATTTTATTTGAAAAATTAAGCAATATAACATTTGTGGCATTCTTGAAACATTTCACGTGAGCTTACGCCTTGATTACACAGTCTTAAAGGACACATATTTGAACACTTTTGATATTTTCTAACAAAACAAGCTACAACTTTATCATTACTTCTTAAATCATCCTTATAAAGAGACATAACATCTTCAAAAGAAACTCCACGGGCTCTTTGACATAGGTAGAATACACAGTGTTGACCATATGTAGTGGAAAGGTTATCTTGCACTTGTTTGATGCTGTAGTAGATCTTTGATCAATTTTTGGTCAAAAATTCTTTAATAGATTGAGGGAAATGTGAAAAACCGGGAGGAAAGCCGTAGGAATCAAAAAAAGTTGAGATATTTCTTCCTCCTTCATGTTCTAGTGTCACAGCTATCCAATGTTCACCCGGCATGTGTTTAGGATGGGTATTGACAATAAACCTGACCGGCCGCTCAGGCCTTTTCTCAATAGGTAATTCATCACAAGCCCACACTCCATAAAATTGTTTTCCAATCAAGCGGGTCATGAGCCCTTCCAACTCTTGGGTATTCATGTCTTTGCTCAACGATCCTTAATAATAATCCACTAAGACCTGTCTTCGGGCATTCACTTCCAAGATTGAATCAGAGCATGCATAAACAATCATGCTAACTGTACAGGCTAAAGGTGTACGGAAACGCATTTCCAGCCTGAGGTTACCTTGGTACACCACTGACAGATTTCCCGAGGTGTCATCATCAGGGGATAAATTGAAAGCATACAATGTGTAACCCTCTGCAAAATAATATCTTTCAATAGGTAAAGAGAGATCTTTTAGATGCCTCCCGGTAGCCAGGAATAGATTGTAAAATTCTCGCACAGATATGTTATTATTAAATTGCAGTTGGAAAGCCTTAGCAGGGACCTGACGTTCGTCCTGAGAGAGAGCTACATACTCTGCGTTGAAGTGTTGAAAATTAAATGGGTTTTTATGTAAGCTGCCCGTATTAGAGGCGTGATCAACCAAACCTATAACCACGTAGCGGTGTAAAGGGCCTAGAAAAAGGTTTTCTTGACTACAGATTGAACTGCCCACAGGTATGCTAAAGGTTTTCTTGGTAATTCTTTGGAGAGGGTAAAGGGAATTTCCTTTCATCAAAGCCTGTGTGTGACCCAGACGAACTGCCGGAGATACAGACACTTTTTTAATAAAAAGCGTTACCCCCCAACACTTTTAAACTAAAGTCACCATCTTGGGCAGACATCAGACAAAACTCATCCTTTGCCCTGGTTAATTTTAGTCTTAAATCAACCGAATTTATGAGTAAATGTTCTTGAAAGAAAATGTCAGAGTGTATAGGCCCTAGCAGATGAATCTCTCGAGATTCGGCACAGTAGTGAGCGCGTGCCTCCAGTCCTTTGTTTGCACCGGTGGAAGGGTCTATCGATTCCATAGAGACTCCTGCAATATCCTCGCTAAACAGCCCGGCGCTGAATTGTGTCTTGAGAGTGTCTTCGGAGTAGTTGAGTAAACACTCCATGATGGCCCCATAGGGGTATGTGGCACTGCTTTGACTGATTAGGCGTTCACCCAAAGTCACATCCACTTGGGAGAAGGGGTAATTAATGAGACTCACTTTGGCATCACCTGCAATATTAGTACCATCTCTTTTGGTCACTTTTAGACATAAATGCACCAAGGTGTTGTTGAGGTCTGTAACGGCTGTCTGAAGTAGTAGATCAAGGTGCAGCGTGGAATTTGTTCATCTTTTATTTTAGATGAAAAAAGGTACTTCACAAAGAAACACAGACGACAGCCAAACAGTCCTGTCAGGTATCAAAGCTAAACAGAAAACATCTACCCACAAAACCCAAAGGAAAAACATGCTTCCTAAGTATGACTCCCAATCAGCAACAACGATGTACAGCTGTTCCTGATTGGGAGCCATACCCGGCCGAAACAAAGCAATCCCCAACATAGAAATACAAACATAGAATGCCCACCCAAATCACACCCTGACCAAACCTAAATAGAGACATAAAAAGGCTCTCTCAGGTCAGGGCGTGACTTTACCCCCCCCAAAGGTGCGGACTCCGGCCGCAAAACCTGAACCTATAGGGGAGGGTCTGGGTGGCCATTTCTCCGCGGTGGAGGCTCTGGAGCGGGACGCAGACCCCGCTCCACCACTGGCTCACCCCACTTCACTGGCTCCCCTAGAGCGTGATCTCCTGCCGCCGACCGTGGCCTGGGGACCCTCGCAGGGGCCCGGACTGGTGGGCGACTCTGGCTGCACCCCGCTGGCAGGCGACTCTGGCTGCTCCGGACAGGCGGGCGACTCTGGTGGCTCCAGACAGGCGGGCGGCTCTGGCGGCTCTGGACAGGCGGGCGGCTCCGGACAGGCGGGTGGCTCTGGCGGCTCCGGACAGGCGGGCGGCTCTGGCGGCTCCGGACAGGCGGGCGGCTCTGGCGGCTCCGGACAGGCGGGCGGCTCTGGCGGCTCCGGACTGGCGGGCGGCTCTGGCGGCTCCGGACTGGCGGGCGGCTCTGGCGGCTCCGGACTGGCTCTGGGCGCAGGCACAGGATTCACCAGGCTGGGGAGACATGCAGGAGGCCTGGCTCTGGGTGCAGGCACAGGACTCACCAGGCTGGGGAGACATGCAGGAGGCCTGGCTCTGGGTGCAGGCACAGGACTCACCAGGCTGGGGAGACATGCAGGAGGCCTGGCTCTGGGCGCAGGCACAGGACTCACCAGGCTGGGAAGACATGCAGGAGGCCTGGTTCTGGGCGCAGACACAGGCACAGGACTCACCAGGCTGGGGAGACATGCAGGAGGCCTGGCTCTGGGCGCAGGCACAGGACTCACCAGGCTGGGAAGACATGCAGGAGGCCTGGTTCTGGGCGCAGGCACAGGACTCCCCCGACTGGGGAGACATGCAGGAGGCCTGGCTCTGGGCGTAGGCACAGGACTCACCAGGCTGGGAAGACATGCAGGAGGCCTGGCTCTGGGCGCAGGCACAGGACTCACCAGGCTGGGGAGACATGCAGGAGGCCTGGTTCTGGGCGCAGGCACAGGATAGACCGGGTCCTGAAGACGCACTGGAGGTCTAGAGCAAACGGCCTGCACAACCCGTCCTGGCTCGATGACCACTCTAGCATGGCATTTGCGGGGGGCTGGGATGTAGCGCACCGGGCTATGAGCGCGCACTGGAGACACCGTGCGCTCTACCGCATAACACGGTGCCTGACCAGTACCACGCTGCTTCCAGTAAGCACGGGGAGTTGGCTCAGGTCTAACGCCTGACTCTGCCAATCTCCCCGTGTGCCTCCCCCCAAAGAATTTTTGGGGCTGCCTCTTCACCTCCACCTGCTTCCCCGGCAGGTTGTTGCAATGGTCAAATAGCTGTTCCCAAGTCCAGTCTATTCTTCCCTCCAATTCCTCCAGCGACCAGGATGCCATCACCTCCCGAGCACGGTGCTTCCTCCACTCCTGGTGCTGCTCCCCTCCATGCTGCTTGGTCCGTTTTTGGTGGGTAGATTTGTAACGGCTGTCTGAAGTAGTAGACCAAGGTGCAGCGTGGAATTTGTTCATCTTTTATTTTAGATGAAAAAAGGTACTTCACAAAGAAACACAGACGACAGCCAAACAGTCCTGTCAGGTATCAAAGCTATACCTAGCACACTAAACAGAAAACATCTACCCACAAAACCCAAAGGAAAAACATGCTGCCTAAGTATGACTCCCAATCAGCAACAACGATGTACAGCTGTTCCTGATTGGGAGCCATACCCGGCCGAAACAAAGCAATCCCCAACATAGAAATACAAACATAGAATGCCCACCCAAATCACACCCTGACCAAACCTAAATAGAGACATAAAAAGGCTCTCTCAGGTCAGGGCGTGACATGGTCCAGATAGTTGTCACAATGGCATGGTATGAAAAATTCTATAGGACCGTTGTCGGTAATGGCAGAGAGTGGGGCTATACCCCTATCCGCAGCCCCTGAGATTTGTACACGTTTATGAATAGGGTTGTAGATCAAGAGTATTTCCGTATTGTTCTGGGTTAGGAGTTTGTTCAACTCTGAGACGATCCTGTCGACGGTTCTATAGAACCCATTTTTAATCTTTATACATTTCGCAGGTTCCAATATCCTTTTGCAATAAAAATCCCGGTCCTTATCTTTGATATTATACCAACTATGCGGGTATGTAATCTCGCTGAGATCTACTTCCCAGGCCTCGGATAACTCTATAGACTTTGGAAAATTGGTTGTATAATTCGAACTTTGATTATTACGATATATATGTGCAGACGCATTACTGGGGAGGGTCAGGTAGAAGCCGCTGTGTTCCATGAGGCATTCCTGTGTACACTCGAATGATGTTGTATTTATCATGCATGAGGGTTTAAGTTAACCCCCGATGCCTCCACCACATTGTGCTCTAAAACCCAACTGTTGAACTTTTGGAGCCAGTTTTTCCAACGGACCAACACCCATTTTTTACCCCTTTCTCTCTTATGATCTAGAATCTCCTCCACGTGAAAGACTTTGTCTTTACCCATCTGTACCTTCTGTAGTTCGTTCTCATAAAACGATCCCTCTATAAGCTCCCCGTCATAGTCTTTTAACTTGTAGACCGGGGGTATGCGCGGTAGACATTCGGTAACGGTGAACAACTCATCGCTGTAACCTTGCTCATATTTTTTGTTGAAAACACCCCTCAACTTGGATATACGTACCAAGTCCCCCACTAGGAATTTAAAATACATTTTTTTCTTACGGCGAAGGGGGAATAAGCCATACAGATTTTTAAAGACTTGAAAAGAGTTTTCAGAAGAGACCGGAGGGCTTCATCCTTATACTCTTATGGTAGCTGTAGTTGTAACTCTTTACTAAATCTTGAACTATATCGATATATCTATGCATGTTGTGAGCTGTAAAATATCTCCACATCCGCTCCTTCAGACTTCTGTTAAAGCGTTCAACAACTGAAGCTTTCAAATCCGAGCCTGTAGCAAAATATGCTATATTGTGCTTCTTCATGAGTTTCTGAAAAGCATTATTAAACAATTATTTTCCGCCATCAGTCTGCACTTTCTTGGGGACTCCTCCTTCCTTCAAGATAGAGTCAAAGGCCCTGGTCACCTCTGCCCCGCTCTTATTTTTTAAGACCCTTACAAATGCTATTTTAGAGAAAATATCTATAACCGTTAGCATGTATCGATTCCAATCATTTTTTTCTGCAAGGGCCTGCATGTAACATAGATCCGCCTGAAACTGGGACAAGGGATGAGTAGAAAAAACTCTATTTCTTGGAAATTGTTTTCGTACAGGTTTATGCAGAGTATAAGCATCCTACTCGGCTAACCACTCATTCACTTGAGCAATGCCTAACCGGCTACCTGTTTCTTTGGCTATAACTCTCTGTGAACGCTCCTTACCCCCATAAGACCCAGGGTTAGAGGGGGTGTAATACACGTTTTTCAACATCTGCTCCCCCATCCTTCCTGCCTCTCTGAGGTACAATAACGTTAATTAGCCACTTTCAAATAACGACAACATTTCATTTTCATTTTGTATTTTTATTTTTGCAAACATCAAGTATTACGTATACAGGCAATTCAGGATTCGTTGCAGGATACTTGTCCCCGCTTTCTCAACAATCCAAGCATGCAACACCCTGTATATTTGGTTTAGATTTACAGGTTTGTGTCGCTGAATTTTTAAAACACACTCATCCGCTATATAAGTATATAAACAACAAATATAATACATGTTACAATTAAACGGTGTTTCAAACAAATAAAATAAAATCTTAGACAAGGTTGTTTCTAGTTCTTCAGAATCATCCACAAGACGGGAGACCAGTTGTGTCCATTGTAGACTCTTGCCCGTATGTCGTACATGATTCATGATTTGCTCAATCTTTAGCACACGCTCTACATTAGCCCATGTATTATGGGTTGTGTAGAACGATACATTGTTTACTTTATTTTCAATAATTTCATGCATCACATTTGTAAGTTCTCTCAAAAGAAAAAACGTATTTATTCTCTCTAACATCGTATGTATATAGTTCCCCATTGCTTTATATCTAAATAACAAATAGGTATTGTCACTCGTTCTCTTGGGTTTTGTTGAGCCAGAAAGTCATCACATCATCCACCACAGCTTCCCTGTATTTGTTGTCGTCCACCAGGGTGTGTCGGATTTCTTTGAGTTTCTCGTGGATGTAGATCGCCTCCTTCAGTTCATGTAGGAAAGCCTCGGTTACCCCGTAAACTCTGGGAATAGATGGCACAAGACCCATAGACTCCAGGGCTCTGACCAGCGCAGGTATAAACCTGCAGGACCACAGTCTTTACACCAGCTCCTCAAAATGGTTGAAGAAGTAGTATCTTGGGGGCTCGTATAAACACGGATGTCGGCGCTGGCTGGGGTGATTGATCTCACAACCGATGCATTTTTACGTATATACTCTCCAATCACCACGTTTAAAAGTGTGGCTACAGAGGCCTTGATGGTGTCCACAAAAATAGTACTGACCACCCCATCAAACACATCCTCAGGCTGTGTACATGTCGGGGGTCTTGGCTGGGGGGAATAGAATGGTTGGCTGTGAGGCATAGAGTCCTTAGGGTCTGGCCCCCATGACGTATCGGAGTCCTGGTATGTTGTAGGAATATCCATGGTATATGCTGAAATGAAGAACCGGAGGCTTTAAGGGACCTCCTTTTATTGTTGAACCAGTCCTTTGGGGGTCAGGGCGTGGTTAACGCAGCCGCGTACTTAGTTTTCTTCGGGGGCTGACCCTTCTGAGGATGACCCTTCTTGGGGTTCCTTTGAATCATAATCCTCAGGATTCATATATATTATGCACTTCGTTAGCCGAGCAATGCTCTTCCACTGTTGGCTCTGTACAAAAAGAATGTCCAACAACTCTAACATTTTCAATTCCATTAGATCCCAACTTTTAAAAGGAATAAGCATGCACAACCTGAAATCCCCAGTCAGGCCACCATCACGAATGTTTTGGTTGCGGGTTTCCTCGTTGCTGATATAGAACTCCACGCATCCACAAGGAAGTCCATTCTTTCTCTGTATTTTCACCCTGTGAAATACTCTTCCTGAGGAGTCTGGGGTACCTTCCCAACGGGTCTCGTAGCCCGTGAACAAGCTATACCCCTTTGTGATAACTCTCAGTTCGGGACACACAACCTTGCGAAAAACCGACCAGTCTTCAACCCCATAGTCCACTCCTAAATTCGGGTCTGTATATTCTCCACCTTCGGCTACGGTATAGAGTTTCACTCTACGGGCCGGGTAATCAAACTGATACCCCCAGTGCTGTCCATTAGACATCATCACTTGATCTTTCAGTGCAGTTGCGGGCGGTATTTGGGTTCTATACACACATAGAAACCGCTTTTTTGGCGCATCGTATATTGTTGCTTTATACTGGGTATTTTCTCTATGTTTCACCCGCGGTCCTGCTTCCGTTGTTACGGTCATCACTGCTTTACCAAAATCCATATTTATTTTAAAAATCTTGTTTAGTGTTCTGGGGCCGCGTGTGTTGTTCTGGGTCTTATTTATAAGTCGTCTGCCTCCAACACAATCCCCCCCCTGGACATTCCTACTTTATAGACAACAACCCTAAGAGCAATAAAATAGGTGGGGTGTGGGGCCATCCTCTTTGAAATGTTCAAACACAACCCCCCAGTTCAACGAGGTCCCTACACATCAATCATCATGACAACTTCAAAGGAATAGATGCAATATAGATATAAAATAACACACACTCTAACACGTGACAGAACAGGATGCAACTATATGGCCCTAATCACGTGACACCTTCCCGCCAGGATGTCCTGACCGGATGCCCTTATTTGGGCATGTACGCCCATCCGGACATAGGGTCATAAATCATGATTTTGACCGATGCCGTCTACTTTATTCTCTCTCTTAAGTAAAAATACTTTAAAGTACTACTTAAGTAGATTTTTGGGTCTGTACTTTTATTTTACTATTCATATTTTTGACAACTTTTACTTTAACTTCACTAAACAAAATGATGTACTTTTTACTCCATACATTTTCCCTGACACCCAAAAGTACTCGACAGGAAAAATTGTCTAATTCACACACTTATCAAGAGAACATCCCTGGTCATCCTTAGTCTGATCTGGCGGACTCAATAAACACATGCTTTGTTTGTAAATAAATACAAATATACAAAATGTGGCCGTCTGCTTTGCTTAATATAAGGAATTGATTTATACTTTTATTTTTACATTTGATACTTAAGTATATTTAAAACCAAATACTTTTAGACTTTTACTCAAGTAGTATTTTACTGGGTGACTTTCACTTTTACTTGAGTAATTTTCTATGAAGGTATCTTTACTTTTACTCAAGTATGACAATTGTGTACTATTTCCACAACTGACTGTAGATGTATTCCAGGGTAGAGAGTGTTCCAGCGTAGAGACCCACAGTAGCTACTGTAATTAAGTACGGGAACTGTCTGCTGTGGCAGGTAGGAAGGTGCCAGTTACGTGAGAAATATATTCTGTCAATGTTAATATCAAAGGGCACCAAATTCAGGATCCCCCTGGTTTGGAACTAAACTCCGAATGTTTTCAAATCCTAGAAACGCCCCTGGGTGCGACGTGGGCGGCAACATTAATAAAAGTCGGACTTGAATGTCAAAAGCCATTGACTACTCCCTACATGCTGATAATGACAGCTGCTGGCGCTGAAGCAGTTTGCTGTGAGATCCCAGCGGAGAATGACAGGAGTCTTTATGCCCGATTGAACCGCAGAGACAAAGGGCGGCCAATGTGCCTCACTCGGTTCGCTGCGCTTGTCTCTTTACTTCTGTCTTGTGCTGTACTCTTGCTAAACGCATATCATCATAATGCAGCAGACTACCAGGTGAGCTTCTCATTCCACAGCGCACAAGTGTTCTTCGATTAAATCAACCTGTTACCTGCAAATAATCCCGATTCGGAATCATTTATGGACAGTAGCCTACAGTAAATGTGTATAATTATTAGAGAACCAACATCAGAACACGCTTGTCATTCTAATTTTGGAGGTTGTGGTATTTAGATCAATATATATTTAACTAGGCAAGTCAGTTAAGGACAAATTGTTATTTACAATAACGCCTACACCGGCCAAACCCAGACCAATTGCGCACAGCGCTATGGAACTCCCAAACACAGCCTGTTGTGATACAGCCTGGAATCGAACCAGGGTGTCTGTAGTGACACCTCAAAGCACTGAGATGCAGTGCCTTAGACTGCTGTGCCACTCGGGAGCCAAATCAAATACATTTTTAAGAGATTATGCTCAGAAAATCTTAATGGATCTTGTGTTTTTATTTGTAGCACACTTCAGCTGGAGGTGATTCTATGGGTAAATTATTATTATGACTATGGTTATGATATTCTAATCATCATCATTATTATCATCATCATCATCCTCACTGTCTATTTTATCCCGCCATAGGCAGTGTTCAACAGCAGCAGCAAATTGAAAACAATCTAAGTGCCCATCTGACAGGTACAATTATGATACACACACACTATTCCTTGAAAGATCAATCATTAAGACTAAGCTAAAAAGTAATGGCCTCTCTTGTCTCTCCTCCAGCTCCATACTCATTTAATCATTCAAAAATGGTATACCTTGAATGGGAGTACAACCTTGGACTTGCTCACCTTAGCGGCTTTAAGTATCATGACGGCGACCTCATCGTGCTCAAAGATGGCATGTACATGGTTTACCTGCAGATCACCTTCCGAAGCCCTGGTCACTTTGTGTGTAACGAGGAGGACTCAGGTTTCATCCTCACCCAGAAAGTAATCCTGTTCGCAAAGAGCTACCAAAAAAACAGAGACCTGCTAACAGCATCTGACACAGTGGACTGCATTCCCAAATCGAATGACTGTCAGCCAACGGATTCAGAGGGCTGCAACGAGGACTCAGGGACTCAGTACTGGGAAAAGTCCCTCTGCACGTCCGGGGTGTTTAAACTAAAAGCTGGGGACAGGCTCAGAGTGAGGAAGGGGGACAGGTACCATGAGCTGATGCTCCTTCAAGAAGACAGGACATTTTTTGGGGCACATCTCATTTGATGTTATTCCCCAGAAACAACAGGTGCAGGGATAATAATGGACTTATATACTGCTATATTGTTTTGTTTGTTTTTTATTGACTACGCCATAACTTTGTTGTTTTCTGTGACATCTCCATGATAGCCTAACTTTGTGGAAATTTGTGTAATCACTAACCACACTTATCAGACAAATGAATGTCTGTCCACTGTATACTTTACTTACTTCTTGGAGTTTTCATTTTATCATTATTTCATAATGTGTGTGAGAGAGCACTTGAAGAAGGAATTCAGTTTTATTATGCTCTCATAAAGTGTCCATGAATAACTTGCTGTTCAGTAAAACAGTGCATTAACACAGGCAGCCCAATTATGTTTCCACAAATTGGTATTTTGCCAATATCAAAGTGTCAAACAAATGTGATCGTAATGTGATAAAAGGAGAGGCTACTCCTTTACTCTGAAATGTCATACATTTTACTCTGCAACTCCAGTAGATTATTTAAATCAGTCTGTTTCATATTGTTTCACCTGGTCAGCAACAGAGAATTCAAATGAGCAGGTGTAACAGATGGGGATTTGTAACCTCTCTCCTCAGCCTGAAATGTCTCCACCCATGCCCCAGAGAAGTTGTCAAGAGGGTAGTCACGTTTATTTGCAAGACAGAGGTCTCAAGTTCCAGTCAGTCTCAGTGTGAGCTGGTGCAGGAGAGAAAGTATAATAAGCAAGAACAGTGATGTCCGTAACACAGGCAATTAGGGAACTTTCTATCAAATTAAATTGATGATCTTACCCAATACCTGGAAAGCCTTGTAATCAGTTTGTGTTATTGAACTTAGCCATGAGTAGAGTCTGACTGTGTCCGCTACAAATGTCCCTAAAGCTCATCCTGATCTTCTACTGTATAAAAAATAAAGTGATGTTTGATGTGTCTCCAGCAGATTAACAACAGGATGAACATTTACATCTTAGTCATTTAGCAGACACTCTTATCCAGAGCAACTTACAGTAGTGAATGCATACATTTCATGCATTTTTTTTGTACTGGCCCCCCATGGGAATCAAACCCACAACCCTCGCGTTGCATACACCATGCTCTACCAACTGAGCCACAGGGAAGGCTAACATGTGATATGTTGTTTACCACGTCAGCCTAACCTTACTTAAGAATGTAAGGAATGCGCACTATTGCACCATCGTGATGGTCAACACCCATTGTAAATGATGATTAACTGATGCATGGCTTAATGTTTACACGGGGTGAGCAATAGTAATATTCCCACTGTGTTTGGGTTCTGCACCCGTCTGCTCGACTTAGTGTTGACTAAGAGTTTACATTGATGTTCAAAAAAAGTAATTAAAGAAAAACTAAAGTTTTCATTTTCACAGAACATTTTCACATTCACATTATTAGGCAATAGTCTTCACTTCCATGTAAAATAAATGTCTACGCTTTATGACCTGTACCAATATCCGGGTGCATTTCTAGTGCGAAAAAGGTATAGCATTTTAATTAATCTTTGAATACAGTAAATGACTTTGAAACATGTAAAATATAATTCATCCCCTCTTATGAAAGAAGATACTTACCATCACCTTAAAGGTTTGCATGGTGACCCTAAAAGGAATAACAAAATGCATCATGAGGCTGTAATAAGACACCAGAAGCATGGGTGGGCTACATAAACGATAAACATGTGAGGACAGATAGAGAGGGAGCATTTAATAAAGTGATGGAGTCCAGGTGAGTCCAATGAAGCGCTGATGTGCATAACAACGGGGTGACATGTAGCCTAGTGGTTAGAGTGTTGGGCCAGTAACCGAAAGGTTGCTAGATCAAATCCCTGAGCTGACAAGGTAAGAATCTGTCGTTCTGCCCCTGAACAAGGCGCTGTCATTGTAAATAAGAATTTGTTCTTAACTGACTTGCCTAATTAAAAAAAATGTCAAACAATGGTGACAGGTGTGTGTAATGATGGGTGGCCCCCAGAGAGGGGGAGCAGGCGTGACAAAACATGTTGGTTGGATTTTAGGAGGGTGTGAATGGTATGATAAATATCATTTCTATGGGAGTAAACTGCACATGACATTTTGTGTTATTGCTGCCAAATACTTTAGGGAAGGAAAAAAATACCAGACTTAAAAAAAAAAACTGAGTGGGTTGTGTTGAAAAATGGAATGTGGAATGGAATGGAATGTAAATAACCTCATTACTGAATCATGAAGAGAAAGAACCATATACAGTGCCTTTGGAAGCATTCAGTCTCCTTGACTTTTTCCACATTTTTACGATACAGCTTTATTCGAAAATTGATTAAATACCCCATAATGGGCTCCCGAGTGGCCCAGCGGTCTAAGGCACTGCATCTCAGTGCAAGAGGTGTCACTACAGACCCTGGTTCATTTCCAGAATGTATCACATAGGGCGGCGCACAATTGACCCAGCATCGTCCGGGTTAGGGTTTGGTAGGCCGTCACTGTAAATAAGAATTTGTTCTTAATAACTGACTTGCCTAAATAAATAATGACAAAGCAAAAACATGTTTTAGACATTTTTGCTAATTTATCAAAATAACAAAACGGAAATATCACATTTACATAAGTATTCAGACACCTTACTCAGTACTTTGTTGAAGCACTTTTGACAACGATTACAGCATCGGGTCATCTTGGATATGACAATACAAGCTTGGCACACCTTTACTTGGGGAGTTTCTCCCATTCTTCTCTGCAGATCCTCTCAAGCTCTGTCAGGTTGGATGGGGAGCGTTGCTGCACAGCTATTTTCAGGTATCTCCAGAAATGTTTGATCGGATTCAAGGCCGGGCTCTGGCTGGGCCACTCAAGGACATTCAGAGACTTGTCCTAAAGCCACTCCTGCATTGTCTTGGTTGTTTGCTTAGGGTCGTTGTCCTGTTCGATGGTGAACCTTCCCCCCTGTCTGAGGTCCTAACCTGCTCCAGAGTGCTTTTCATCAAGGATCTCTCTGTACTTTGCTTTGTTCATTTTTGCCTCAATCCTGACAAGTCTCCCAGTCCCTGCCACTTAAAAACGTCCCCACAGCATGATGCTGCCACCACCATGCTTCACCGTAGGGATGGTGCCAGGTTTCCTCCAGACGTGAGGCTTGGCATTCAGGCCAAAGAGTTCAATCTTGGTTTCATCAGACCAGAGAATCTTGTTTGTCATGGTCTGAGAGTCTTTAGGTGCCTTTTGGCAAACTCCAAGTGGGCTGTCATGTGCCTTTTACTGAGCAGTGGCTTCAGTCTGGCCACTCCACCATAAAGGCCTGATTGGTGGAGTGGTGCAGAGATGGTTGTCCTTCTGGAAGGTACTCCCATTTCCACATTGCAACTCTGGAGCTCTGTCAGAGTGACCATTGCTCAGTTTGGCCGGGCGGCCAGTTCAAGGAAGAGTCTTTTTTCCAATTAAGAGTGATGGAGGCCACTGTGTTCTTGGGGACCTTCACTGCTGCAGACATTTTTTGGTACCCTTCCCCAGATCTGTGCCTCGACACAATCCTGTCTCAGAGCTCTACGGACAATGCCTTCGACCTCATAGCCTGTTTTTTTCTCTGTCAACTGTGGGACCTTATATAGACAGGTGTGTGCCTTTCGAAATCATGTACCACAGGTGGACTCCAATCAAGTTGTAGAAACATCTCAAAGATGATCAATGGAAACAGGATGCCCATGAGCTCAATTTCGAGTTTCACAGCAAAGGGCCTGAATACTTCAAATCAAATCAAATCAAAATGTATTAGTCACATGTGCCGAATACAACAGGTGTAGACAGAGTGAAATGCTTACTTACGAGCCCCTAACCGACAGTGCAGTTTAAAAAAATATGGATAAGAGATAAAAGTAACAAGTGATTAAAGAGGAGCAGTAAAAAATAACAATAAATACAGGGGTGCCGGTACAGAGTCAATGTGCGGGGGCACCGGTTAGTTGAGGTGGTATGTACATGTAGATAGAGTTAATTAAAGTGACTATGCATAGATGACAACAGAGAGTGGCAGTGGTGTGGAGAGGGGAGGGGGGGGGCAATGTGAATAGTCTGGGTAGCCATTTGATTAGATGTTCAGGAGTCTTATGGCTTGGGGGTAAAAGCGGTTTAGAAGCCTCTTGGACCTAGA
Source organism: Salmo trutta (assembly GCF_901001165.1). Taxonomy (NCBI): domain Eukaryota; kingdom Metazoa; phylum Chordata; class Actinopteri; order Salmoniformes; family Salmonidae; genus Salmo; species Salmo trutta. The sequence goes on along the minus strand of NC_042983.1, from coordinate 24,799,286 downwards.
CTTAGCGCTCTGGTACCGCTTGCCGTGTGGTAGCAGAGAGTACAGTCTATGACTAGGGTGGCTGGAGTCTTTGACAATTTTCAGGGCCTTCCTCTGACACCGCCTGGTATAGAGGTCCTGGATGGCAGGAACCTTGGCCCCAGTGATGTACTGGGCCATTCGCACCCTCTGTAGTGCCTTGCGGTCGGAGGCCGAGCAGTTGCCATACCAGGCAGTGATGCAACCAGTCAGGATGCTCTCGTTGGTAGAACCTTTTGAGGATCTGAGGACACATGCCAAACATTTCGGTCTCCTGAGGGGGAATAGGTTTTGTTGTGCCCGCTTCAAGTCTGTCATGGTGTGCTTGGACCATGTTAGTTTGTTGGTGATGTGGACACCAAGGAACTTGAAGCTCTCAACCTGCTCCACGGCAGCCCCGTCGATGAGAATGGGAGGATGCTCGGTCGTCTTTTTCCTGTAGTCCACAATCATCTCCTTTGTCTTGATCACGTAGGGTGAGAAGTTGTTGTCCTGGCACCACACAGCCAGGTCTCTGGGATGATGTTGTTGATGTGAGCCATGACCAGCCTTTCAAAGCACTTCATGGCTACAGACGTGAGTGCTACGGGTCAGTAGTCATTTAGGCAGGTTACCTTAGTGTTCTTGGGCACAGGCACTATGTTGGTCTGCTTAAAACATGTTGGTATTACAGGCTCGGACAGGGAGAGGTTAAAAATGTCCGTGAAGGCACTTGCTAGTTGGTCAGCGCATGCTCGCAGTACACGTCCTGGTAATCCGTCCGGCCCTGCGGCCTTGTGAATATTGACCTGTCTAAAGGTCTTACTCACATCGGCTGCGGAGAGTGTGATCACACAGTCTTTCGGTACAGCTGATGCTCTCATCCATGTTTCAGTGTTATTTGCCTCGAAGTAAGCATAGAAGTAGTTTAGCTCGTCCGGTAGGCTTGTGTCACTGGGCAGCTCTCGGCTGTGCTTCCCTTTGTAGTCTGTAATGGTTTGCAGGCCCTGCCACATCCGACGAGCGTCAGAGCCGGTGTAGTACGACTCGATCTTAGTCCTGTATTGATGCTTTGCCTGTTTGATGGTTCGTCGGAGGGCATAGCGGGATTTCTTATAAGCTTCCGGGTTAGAGTCCTGATTTTTGAAAACGGCAGCTCTAGCCTTTAGCTCAGTGCGGATGCTGCCTGTAATCCATGGTTTCTGGTTGGGGTATGTATGTATGGTCACTGTGGGGACAACATCATCGATGCCCTTATTGATGAAGCCAATGACAGATGTGGTGTACTCCTCAATGCCATTGGAGGAATCCCAGAACATAATCCAGTCTGTGTTAGCAAAACAGTCCTGTAGCTTAGCATCTGCTTCATCTGACTACATTTTTATTGATCTAGTCACTGGTGCTTCCTGCAATAATTTTTGCTTATAAGCAGGAATTAGGAGGATAGAATTATGGTCAGATTTGCCAAATGGAGGGCGAGGGAGAGATTTGTATGCATCTCTGTGTGTGGAGTATAGGTGGTCCAGAGTTCTTTTCCCTTTGGTTGCACATTTAACATGTTGATAGAAATGAGGTAAAACTGATTTAAGTTTCCCTGCATTAAAGTCCCTGGCTACCAGGAGCACCGCCTCTCGGTTAACGTTTTCTTGTTTGCTTATGGTGGAATACAGCTCATTCAATGCTATCTTGGTGCCAGCCTCTGACTGTGGTGGTACAGTTGAAGTTAGAAGTTTACATACACCTCAGCCAAATACATTTAAACTCAGTTTTTCACAATTCCTGACATTTAATCCAAATAAAAATTCTCTGTTATAGGTCAGTTAGGATCACCACTTTATTTTAAGAATGTGAAATGTCAGAATAATAGTAGAGAGAATTATTTATTTTGGCTTTTATTTATTTCATCACATTCCCAGTGGGTCAGAAGTTTACATACACTCAATTAGCATTTGGTAGGATTTCCTTTAAATTGTTTAACTTGGGTCAAATGTTTTGGGTAGCCTTCCACAAGCTTCCCACAATAAGTTGGGTGCATTTTGGCCCATTCCTCCTGTCAGAGCTGGTTTAATTGAGTCAGCCTTGCTCCCACATGCTTTTTCTATTCTGTCCACAAATTGAGATCAGGGCTTTGTTATGGCCACTCCAATATGGCCACTCCAATACCTTGACTTTGTTGTCCTTAAGCCATTTTGCCACAACTTTGGAATTATTCTTGGGGTCATTGTCCATTTGGAAGACCTATTTGCAACCAAGCTTTAACTTCCTGACTGATGTCTTGAGATGTTGCTTCAATATAGGCACATAATTTTCCTTTCACATGATGCCATCTATTTTGTGAAGTGCACCAGTCCCTCCTGCAGCAAATCACCCCCACAACATGATGCTGCCACCCCCGTGCTTCACGGTTGGGATGGTGTTCTTCGGCTTGCAAGCCTTCCCCTTTTTCCTCCAAACATAACGATGGTGATTATGGCCAAACAGTTATATTTCTGTTTCATCAGACCAGAGGACATTTCTCCAAAAAGTACGATCTTTGTCCCCATGTGCAGTTGCAAACCGTAGTCTGTCTTTTTTATGGCGGTTTTGGAGCAGTTGATTCTTCCTTGCTGAGAGGCCTTTCAGGTTATGTCAATATTGGACTCATTTTACTGTGGATATAGATACTTTTGTACCTATTTCCTCCAGCATCTTCACAAGGTCCTTTTCTGTTGTTTTGGGATTGATTTGCACTTTTCGCACCAAAGTACGTTCATCTCTAGGAGACAGAACGCGTCTCCTTCCTGAGCGGGTATGACGGTTGCGTGGTCCCATGGTGTTTATACTTGTGTACTATTGTTTGTACAGATGAACGCGGTACCTTCAGGCATTTGGATATTGCTCCCAAGGATGAACCAGACTTGTGGAGGTCTACAATTCTTTTTCTGAGGTCTTGGCTGATTTCTTTTGATTTTCCCATGATGTCAAGCAAAGAGGCACTGAGTTTGTAGGTAGGCCTTGAAATACATCCACAGATACTCCTCCAATTGACTCAACTTATGTCAATTAGGTTTGTGAGCAGAATTGAGGGGAGTGGGGGTTTATTAGATTGCTTCCTACTCCTCAGAAGGCAGCCCGCCCTCCGGCCTCTCTTTCTCCGCCTCCTCTTCACGCAGATCACGGGGATCGGGGCCTGTTCCCGAGGAAGCAGCATATCCTTCGCGTCGGGCTTGTCAGAGTCGTGAAAGGAAAAAGAGGATTCTGCTAGTCTGTGGTGAGTAATCGCAGTCCTGATGTCTAGAAGTTATTTTCGGTCATAAGAGACGGTAGCTGCAACATTATGTACAAAAATAGTTTTCAAAAATGTTACAAACAATGCAGAAAAACAAACAAAAAAAGACAATTGGTTGGGGGCACATAAAATGTCTGCCTTCTGCTCCAGCGCCATTTTATCAATTATGTAAATAATAATTTTGTATACATTTGCAAAAATGTCTAAAAACTTGTTTTCACTTCGTCATTATAAGGTATTGTGTGTAGATTGCTGAAAGTATTATTATTATTTTTAATGCATTTTAGAAAAAGGCTGTAACGTAGCAAAATGTGGAAAAAGTCAAGGGGTCTTGAATACTTTCCTAAGGCACTGTATGTGCAGTTTGAAAAACAAAAAACTTTATAAATCATTATAAAAGTATGGAAAATAAGTATAAAAACTAAAACTAGCAACTATAATTTAAAGGTAGAAGTGTGATGACAATCTGTGTTATATAAAAAAAGAGAGAAATACAAATCAGGTCCATAATTATTGGCACCCTTGATGTAGATGAGCATAAACGGAATAAAATACAAATCTGAAAACAATAGGGTTCAAAATTATTGGCACCCCTGTTTTCAATACTCTTGCACCCTCCCCTTGAGACGATAACGTCATTGAGCCTTTAATAGACCATTCCTCCATACAGACATATTATGGACTGCCCTCTTCATTTCAAACCACAGGTTTTCAATGGGGTTCAAGTCCGGAGATGGATGGCCATTGTAAAATGTTGACTTTGTGGTAAATTAACAACTCTTTGTGGATTTTGATTAGTGCTTAGGGTTATTGTCTTGCTGGAAGATCCAATTGCGAACAAGTGTCGGTGTCACATCCTGACCAGTATAAGGGGTTATTTGTTATTGCAGTTTGGTCAGGACGTGGCAGGGGGTGTTTGTTTTATGTGGTTCGGCGTTTGTTGGGCTCTGTTCTTTTTAGTTTATTTCTATGTTAGTTCTAGTCTTTCTATTTCTATGTTTAGTTAATGGGGTTGACCTTCAATTGGAAGCAGCTGCTCCTCGTTGCTTCTAATTGAAGGTCTTATTTAAGAGGGGTGTTTTTTCTATGGAATTTGTGGGTAGTTGTCTCCTGTTTTGTGTCTGTGCACCTGACAGGACTGTAGTGTTGTTTGTTGTTTTGTATATGTGTTTCTTTTGTTTTTCCTTCTTTTAATAAAAATAAAGAAGATGAGTATACACGTTCCCGCTGCACCTTGGGCAACCAGGTTTTTGGCTAAAATGTCCTGATACTTGGTAAAGTTTATGATGCTGTTGACCTTAACAAGAGCCCCAGGACTAGGGGAAGCAAAACATCCCTATAAAATCAAAGATCCACTACCATATTTTACAATAGGTATGACATACTTTTCTGCAGATGCTTCTGTTTTCCAACACCAAACCCACCACTGGTGTGCGTGGCCAAAGAGCTCTATTTTTATGTCATCTGACCAAAGCACCGGTTACCATTCAAGTCCCAATGCCGTTTATCAAACTCCAAGTGGTGCTGTGGTCAGATTCTCCAATCTCATAAAACGTTTTAGAAAAAGGCTCAGTGTTGTCGCAAGGGTAGGGTGCTGGAGTATTGAAAACAGGGGTGCCAATCATTTTGAACCCTATCTTTTTGAAATGTGTTTTATTACACAATCTCTTTCTCTGAGCAATTGAATTAGTATAAAATAATTCATTAATACATTGGAGAATGCAATATAGCTCAGTATTTCTATTATTTTATAGTCTTTTTTGTTCAACTTTGTCAAGGGTGCCAATAATTATGGACCTGACTGTATTTGACAATATCAGAACTTTTCTAAATGCACATTTGTTTCCAAATGGAAAGTGGACTGTAGATACTCCTATTGATGGTTGTTGCTGATCCTGTCCTTTGTTACTAACCTTTGTAGTGGATGAGGAAAGGAAGTACGGTGCTCTAGATACCTGATCACTGAGTCACACTCTGGGTTTTCCGCTTGGAAATTAATTGTTTCTTCACGGTTCATTCTTGTTTAAACAATCCATCAGAATTATTTTTTATCAAATGTTATCACAGTTCCCAGTCATGATAATAAGCTTATCCTTTTCTAAAACATGGTTGTTTATTTTGACATTGGTTTTGGTGTGACCAGAGAGACTGTGATGTTGTCGTATCCAGGTTACGTTACAATCCAGGTTTCAATCCACCTTCAGCCATAATCCCACTCCCCCTTTTTGAGTTCATTGTCACATCCTAAAACACACACTGCACACACACACACACACACACACACACACACGCACGCGCGCACACACACACACACAGCCTGTCAATTTTTAAACAAACACAATTATATTTCTCCCCTGTGGAGAGGAGGCACAAGATTCCCACATTCTGTCTCTGTAGTCTGGATCAGACATTTTCTACAGATGACCCCCTGAATCCTCCTCTCTACTGTTCTCCAACTGGATACTGTGCTGTTGTCATAGTCCGTGTATGTAGGTGGCAGGGAAGTCAGGCGCAGGAGAAAATAGAGTGGTTAAAAAATGGAATATTTATTTCCAAAAACCAACGTAGAAAAGAATCCGGGTGAAACAATAACCCGTCGCACACCGATATAGAAACAACACGTATATAACAAACAAACAATCACCGACAGAGAAATGAGGGGAAGCAGAGGGTTAAATACACAACATATAATTACTGGGATATGAAACACGTGTGTAAAGAGACCAGACAAAACCAATGGAAAATGAAAAACTGATCAATGGTGGCTAGAAGGCCGGTGACGTCGACCGCCGAACACCACCCGAACAAGGAGGGGCATCAACTTCAGTAGAAGTCGTGACAGCTGTACTGTACGCTGCCTGGCAAAATGGACCCAGGTTAGTCTCTGTTCATTTCTGACTCTAAGGCATGTTTAGTACTACAAACCAAAATTGTAATTCATTATTTTATAAAATGCTGACTTTGGTCAGTCAGACATAAACAAACAGTACAACATTGGCCAAACTGTATGCATTGGGTTGATGTAAAAGAAAATATGGGATTGTTTAAAACAATCAATATTCTTTCAGGGTGGTAAAATTCACACTGAAAATAACTTAGGTTGCTGTTATGCTCTAGTTATCCAGCAGAATGTTCAGTGAACAGCTTTTAGTCACATTTTTCATTGCCAGCTGACTAACAATTACACACAGTCTAATCTTCATCCTATCTATCCCTCCGCTTTCTACTCCTCAGTCATTCAACCATCCGGCACTGAGAGCCAGGCCCTGTCCAATGGGAGGACAGCAGTTCAGGAAGGAAACCCAGGAACACAAGATGTACAAGCTCACCTGTTCAAGCCACCCATCTAACATTAAACAGTGACAGTGTCCACACTCTCTGCCCAGCAAATCCCACTCATAATAATGAGAGTATTCTTGCAGTGCCTGAGGCAGACAGTACTTCCGTTGCCTGTCTGCAGTAGAGCTCACAGTGACAGTGAAGGGAGGTTAACCAAGGATCAGCTGCCAGGCCAGACTGACCAGTCAGGAGGGACGTGCTCGACCGTGTGTCAACCACAGATCTCCTTGGTTCACCAAGATATGACAGCATCCACCCCATTAGAAAAGCACCCACCCTACAGCCCACCTGACCCTAAGATGGCCTACCTTATCTACCCTCCAAAACCACCTCACTACCCAGGCCCCCCTATCATAGCCTGCCAGCCAGGACCCAACAAGCCAGCCTTCTACCAGGCCCAGTTCTGCCCTTGCCCAGCCACCTACCCTATGACAAAATAAAAGAGAAACAATATCAGTATAGAGCAAAATAACAATTTTGTCAACCGGTTATTGTCATGTAAAAGACTGCCGATCTCATGGTAATTGACCGTTAATTAACATAAACACGTTTAGCATCTCCAGGCCTCCCACATACAAGCTGCTAATGCACACCTTTGGAAGATTTACATTTAAAAAAAGTATAATAAACCAATTGAATATACACCATCACAATAAATCGTTATGTATTTTGGGCAGGTCTAAAGAAACATTATGTTATGAAGAAAGTACATTTCAGAAGAACAGAAAATGAGTTGGCCTACTGTATGTTGTCTGGCTATGCGCCATGCCATAGGCTCTAGGCTTGTTCATTTAGCAGACAAAATATGCTTCTAAGTTCCATGCCATTATTTGATAATATTTTGTAGTAAGAAGAATATAATTGAACTTAGCTGAATAAAATAGAAAGGATATTTCCAAAGCGAGAGAGCGCATATAAAGTGGCTATGTTGAGCGTAAAGGTGATCATTTGAAACAGGTCTATAAACTAGATTTAGAGTTATTTGGCAACTTTAGTTGTGAGTGATACAAACCTTAGAATGCCTTAGAAATCAAAATATATATGGGATGCATGATGCAACTATAGACTATTGATGATTTGAGAAAGTTGCAAAAAAAGCTTGCACTCTGTTCCTTGGCTCAGGCTGCACAGCTGTTCTCGCATCAATTGATCATATTTTCACCCATCAGACTATTCTCAATTTAATCTGGTCTTTACTAATAAACTCAGCAAAAAAGAAACGTCCCTTTTTCAGGACCCTGTCTTTCAAAGATAATTAATAAAAATCCAAATAACTTCACATATCTTAACTGTAAAGGAGTTAAACACTGTTTCCAATGCTTGTTCAATGATCCATAAACAATTCATGAACATGCACCTGTGGAACGGTCGTTAAGACACTAACAGCTCACAGACGGTAGGCAATTAAGGTCACAGTTAAAGAAGCCTTTCTACAGACTCTGAAAAACACCAAAAGAATGATACCCATGGTTCCTGCTCATTTGCATGAACGTACCTTAGGCATGCTGCAAGGAGACATGAGGACTGCAGATGTGGCCAGAGAAATAAATTGCAATGTCCGTACTGTGAGACGCCTAAGACAGCACTACAGGGAGACAGGACGGACAGCTGATCGTCCTCGCAGTGGCAGACCATGTGTAACAACACCTACACAGGATCGGTACATCCGAACATCACACTTGCGGGACAGGTACAGGATGGCAACAACAACTGCCTGAGTTACACCAGGAATGCACAATCCCTCCATCAGTGCTCAGACTGTCCGCAATAGGCTGAGAGAGGCTGGACTGAGGACTTGTAGGCCTGTTGTAAGGCAGGTCCTCACCAGACATCACCGGCAACAACGTCGCCTATGGGCACAAACCCACCGTCGCTGGACCAGACAGGACTGGCAAAAAGTTTGTCTCAGTTGTTGAATCTTGTTATGTTTATACAAATATTTACACATGTTAACCTGTTGGGGCTAGGGGGCAGTATTTGCACGGCCGGATAAAAAACGTACCCGATTTAATCTGGTTACTGCTCCTGCCCAGACACTAGAATATGCATATAATTAGTAGATTTGGATAGAAAACACTCTAAAGTTTCTAAAACTGTTTGAATGGTGTCTGTGAGTATAACAGAACTCATATGCCAAAACCTGAGAAGATTCCATACAGGAAGTGCCCTGTCTGACAATTTGTTGTCCTTCTGTTGCATCTCTATCGAAAATACAGCATCTGTGCTGTAACGTGACACTTTCTAAGGCTCCCATTGGCTCTCTAAAGCCGCCAGAAAGTGGAATGGGGTGTCTGCTGTCTCTGGGCGAAGAACAGCAGCAGGCTTTGTGAGTGGTCAGCCTGGGGACAGTGAGACTGAGATGCGCGGTCACGAGAATTCTCTGTTTTTTTCTTTCAGCCTTTGAATGAATACAACGTTGCCTGGATGGAATATTATCGCTATTTTACGAGAAAAATAGCATAAAAATTGATTTTAAACAGCGTTTGACATGCTTCTAAGTACGGTAATGGTATATTTTGAATTTTTTTGTCACGAAATGCGCTCGCGCGTTACCCTTCGGATAGTGACCTGAACGCACGAACAAAACGGAGCTATTTGAATATAACTATGGATTATTTGGAACCAAAACAACATTTGTTGTTGAAGTAGAAGTCCTGGGAGTGCATTCTGACAAAGAACAGCAAAGGTAATCCAATTTTTCTAATAGTAATTCTGAGTTTAGGTTGTCCCAAACTTGGTGGGTGTCAAATTAGCTAGCCGTGATTGGCTGAGCTATGTACTCAGAATATTGCAAAATGTGCTTTCACCGAAAAGCTATTTTAAAATCTGACATAGCGTTTGCATAAAGGAGTTCTGTATCTATAATTCTTAAAATAATTGTTATGTATTTTGTGAACGTTTATCATGAGTAATTTAGTAAATTCACCGGAAGTTTTCGGTGGGTATGCTAGTTCTGAACATCACATGCTAATGTAAAAAGCTGTTTTTTGATATAAATATAAACTTGATTGAACAAAACATGCATGTATTGTATAACATAATGTCCTAGGAGTGTCATCTGATGAAGATCATCAAAGGTTAGTGCTGCATTTAGCTGTGGTTTTGGTTTTTGTGACATATATGCTTGCTTTGAAAATGGCTGTGTGATTATTTTTGGAAGGGTACTCTCCTGACATAATCTAATGTTTTGTTTCGCTGTAAAGCCTTTTTGAAATCGGACAATGTGGTTAGATTAACGAGAGTCTTGTCTTTAAAATGGTGTAAAATAGTAATATGTTTGAGAAATTGAAGTTATAGCATTTTTGAGGTATTTGTATTTCGCGCCACGCGATTCCACTGGCTGTTGACTAGGGTGGGACGCAAGCGTCCCACCTAGCCCAGGGAAGTTAAGTTTGCTGAAAATAAACGTTGTTGACAGTGAGAGGACGTTTCTTTTAGTTGCTGAGTATATGTAAAATTATACTGAACCAAAAAATAAACGCAATACGCAAAACAATTGAATATTTTACTGAGTTACAGTTCATAAAAGGAAATCAGTCAATTGAAATAAATAAATGAGACCCTAATCTATGGATTTTCACATCACTGGGAATACAAATGTGCATCTGTTGGCCACAGATACCTGCAAAAAAAGTTAGGGAGGGTCTCCTGAGTGGCGCAGCGGTCTGAGGCACTACATCCTGGGGTTCAATCCCAGCCTGTGTCATTACCGGCCGTGACAGGGATTCCCGTAGGGCGGCGCACAATTGGGAGGGTTTGACCGGGGGACCTTAACTTGGATCATTGTGCTCTAGTGACTCCTTGTGGCAGTGTTTCCTCCAACACATTGGTGCAGCTGGCTTCTGGGTTAAGTGAGCAGGTGTTAAGACGTGTGGTTTGGTGGGTCATGTTTCGGAGGATGCATGACTTGACCTTTGCCTCTCCCGGGTGCGTTGGGGAGTTGCTGCCATGAGAAAAGATTGTAATCACAAAATTGGGGAGAAAAAGAGGGGTAAAAATGTAAATAAAAAGGTAGTGGTGTGGATCAGAAAACCAGCCAGTATTTGGTGTGACCACCATTTGCCTCAAGCAGCGTGACACATCTCCTTTGCATAGAGTTGACCAGGATGTGGCCTGTGGAATGTTGTCCTACTCCTCTTCAATGGCTGTGCGAAGATACTGGATACTGGCGGGAACTGGAACTCGCTGTCGATCCAGAGCATCCCAAACAAACTCAATGGGTGACATGTCTGGTGAGTATGCAGACCATGGAAGAACCATGGAAGACATTTTCAGCTTCCAGGAATTGTGTACAGATCCTTGTGACATTGGGTCGTGCGTTATCATGCTGAAACATGATGACGGCAGATGAATGGCACAACAATGGACTTCAGGATCTTGTCTCGGTATCTCTGTGCATTCAAATTGCCATCGATAAAATGCAATTGGGTTCGTTGTCCGAAGCTTATGCCTGCCCATACCATAACCCCACCGCCACCATGGGGCACTCTGTTCACAATGTTGACATTTTTGCCATACACATAGTCTGCGGTTGTGAGGCTGGTTGGATGTACTGCCAAATTCTCTAAAACAACATTGGAGTCGGCTAATTGTAAAGAATTTAACATTAAATTATCTGCCAACAGTTCTGGTGGGCATTCCTGCAGCGCCAATTGCAAGCTCTGTCAAAACTTGAGACATCTGTGGCATTGTATTGTCATGACTTGACTTTTAACATTAATCTGAAGACTGTTATTTATCTAATCAACTAACTATGTTTAATTGTTACCCGATTAAATTAATCATGTAACAATTAACTCAATAGGATCTGGGGCACCACGAGAGCAGTTCTTTAAGGAGTTACCATCTCCCGAATTAAACTCAAAAGCTCTTTACCTATCACATCTATAAACAGTCAATTTATTAATCATAACCTCATATCATATCATCATTCTGAACAGTCGTAACCTCCTTGCATCTGCAAAAACCCAAGCCTTACTTATGATTCAATATTAGACAAATTACTTTAATTATTTATTTACTAGCTAACTAAATGGTAACACAGGATAAACATACACACTTAATACATTAAAAACAGGTCCCTAGTGGACTGACAACAATATGGCTGCTTGTTACAAAAGACATGGAGAGGATGAGAGAGAGAGAGAGGGACAGAGACATTGTAACGGGGTGAGTGACTGGTTGCCGGGAAGTCAGGCGCAGGAGAGCAGAGATGGGTGATAACAGGAGAACTTTAATATACACCCTGGCCCAAAGGCACAGGCGAGGCAGCACAAAGCACAACCACGGTAACATGAACCGGATTAAACAAAACAAACAAACCTAGGTTTGAAACAAACCTAGTGCAAGCCAGCCTGTAGCGTAACACCCTACACAAAGAACAATTCCACACACAGACATAGGGGAAACAGAGGGTAATATACATTTAGTCTGATGAGGGAATGTGAACCAGGTGTGTGGGAAAACAAGACAAAACAAATGGAAAATGAAAGGTGGAGCGGCGATGGCTAGAAGACCGGTGACGTCGACTGCCGAACGCCGCCCGAACAAGGAGAGGAACCGACTTCGGCGGAAGTCGTGACAGACATAGAGACAATGTTGGTACAAATAGAAACTACTCTCACTTATAGTACTCATACTTTGCACACAATCCGCCACCTGCTTGGAGTAAGAAATCATGAATATATTTACATGCAATTCCTTGTTTCGCCCTGTATCTCTCGTAACCAGGCCTTTTCACGGCATGCTTGTAAGGCTCTGATGTCCGAAATGGTTTTGACAAGTCTACTGTTGTCCTTTTCTGTAGTTGTCTGGTATCCGATGACTTGTCGTGTAGTCCCAAACAGAACTACAGAGTTTATTCTCCTTCCATTCGCTCTGGAAGATGCTTATTTGACAAGCTAGCCAGCCGTGTCGATGGTTCCCAGTTGGGTGATGAGCGTAGCGTAATAAGATGGTTTGAGCAGAGTAGTAGAATGGTCCCACTTAATTTCGCTTTTCTAGATACATTACCTAGGACAGCTAATCAAGCGTACTAGTGATTGGTCGTGAGGTTTATCGTCTCTACCTCGTGTTGAGATTCAGAGTTCAAACCAATTTAAACGTGAGCTGCAGCTCAACGTCTCTCTGGTGTGATATGTTCATTCTTAACCCATCATTTTATACAGTTTGTTAGAAAGGGGCGGTTGCGTCAGGCTGACACGCTCTCTGACAAGGGCCATATGTGAAATTATTATCTCTCATAGTTTCTCAAAGCTCATCCCTTTCTTTTTTAATGTTTATTTTATTTTATTACCCATTTTTATCCCCAATTTTGTGGTATCCAATTGGTAGTTAGAGTCTTGTCCCATCGCTGCAACTCACGTACGGACTCGGGAGAGGCGAAGGTCAAGAGCCGTGCGTCCTCCGAAACACAACCCAGCCAAGCCGCACTACTTCTTGACACAATGCCCGCTTAACCCGGAAGCCAGCCGCACCAATATGTCAGAGGAAACACAGTACACCTGGCGACCATGTCAGCATGCATTGCGCCTGGCCCGCCACAGGAGTCCCTAGTGCGCGATGGGACAAGAACATCACTGCCGGCCAAACCCTCCCCTAACCCGGACAACGCTGATGGAAGTCATTCGTTGCAAACCTGATCTGAAATATTTGGATCCTCACAGGACAGTCATGACAGTGTTATGTGACAAAACTGAACATTTTAGAGTGGCCTTTAATTGTCCCCAGCACAAGGCGCACCTGTGTAATGATCATGCTGTTTAATCAGCGTCTTGATATGCCACACCTGTCAGGTGGATGGATTATCTTGGCAAAGAAGAAATGCTGACTAACAGGGATGTAAACAAATTTGTGCACAAATTTGAGATAAATAAGCTTTTTGTGCATATGGAATATTTCTGGGATCTTTTATTTCAGCTCATGAAATATGTGACCAACACTTTACATGTTGCATTTATATTTCTGTTCAGTGTAGTTTTGATTTAGAATGGCCCATTATCAAATGGGCAGGAACAGGGGCAAGAAAAACAGACATGTCATCCATATGCACTCAAATAGCGAATGGAGGCCACTTTCCCGCTAGTACGTTTTTCACTCATGTCAGGCAAAGTTATGCTACTCCGGTAATTTCACTGTGCGAAAGGTGTTATTCTGCCCGAACTCTTTATGCCATGGGCTCTCCAACCCTGTTCCTGCAGCTACCCAGTGCTTAATTTGCGAAATCAAGTGAAATCTGTTCGGGAACATCGATAGTAACATGTTTTCACAACGAAACATATTTCACTAAACTGCTGACAGCCCCTCTCTCTGAACGCTGGAGAAAGGAATGAAGGAGAGAGGGGAGGAGATGGAAACGCACAGTGGTGAGATATTCTGTAGCTAAAGGTAATGTGTCAGTCTATTAAATGTTAAAATATAAAATGCTCTATTATTACTAGGCTATTCAAAATGAAAAACAAATTCACTATAATTGTAGGCTAACTCGGAACTTGTTTAATTTAGGGTAGACCAATTATGTACCAAAGATATGTTAAATCAGCATTTTTTAAATGTTTAAAATGTTTTTCTGCCATGTGCAATATGAGGTGTGCTACGCATTGTATAACTTACATCATTCTTTTTTTTCTTTTTTGGGGGGGGTGGGGCTTTGGCTCATATATAGGCCAATGCATTGGCATAATCTCTAATAAGCATATGGTTGTTCTGAATTAATCATCGCCTTAGAAACCGCTGTCCACTTTGTTGTGTTGTTTTTAAAACAACATCCATAAAGATCATGTTTTCCACTCAGTTTCAACCTGTTGTTGAACTTCTTTCTTCATATTGATCAATCACAGTGAGGTGACTTTTAAAAGCACATACTGTTTTGATGAAAAGTGTTTGATTTTAGTTGCATTTGCATTGATGTCAGTGGTTAGTTGGACAATAGAGCCCAGGGTACAAGGCCATTAGCGACCTGATGATCATTAGCGTGTTGGGTACCCTACTACTAATGCATGTCCAGAGTGCATAAAAGGAGATTAGCGTGACTCTACAGTCACCATTTTTTTATGGGGTCATGACTCATGACTGCCGGTGTGCAGGTAATATGGTCACCACAACAGCCCTAATCACAGGACATGATTCAGTTATGGTTTAACAATGATTTGTCTTATTCTTTATCATGCAAGACGACTTCTGGATAAAAAATATATCAAAATATTGTCATGTGTTGCAATGAAAGTAATGTGCCAGTTCTATTTTAAATCTCTATTCAAAATCCAGAATGTCAGCTATTTTAATGGGCTATTGTGTCCCTGCGTGTTCACCTATGTTGTTTCAGTACATGAATGGCCCTCCACTGGGGAATGAGAGCTTCCCCGGCCCAAGGACTTCCTGATGGAGTCCCTGCTCGTCGCAATCTTCTGCTGCCTCATGAGTGTTGTCATCGCCCTCATGTACTCATATGAGGTAACTCAAGTATACATCATAGTACACAAACAAAGCCCTGGCTGTGAACTGAATTAGGTCAATGAGTGGGCATGCGTTTTAGTGTAGGTGTGGAATCCCATGAATGCAGTGATACTATCAAGGCCTTCCTTATGGTAATGATGACATAAGACATCTAAGGCAGTACAAGGAAAGTTACAGGGAAATGTAAATTAATTTAACTTTACTCTAACAGACATCTTATTCACTTTCCTTAAAACAATACAGATGCCTGATGGCTACAGACCATATCCTGAGTGTGCTAGTTGTGTCTCCCCTCTCCTCTAGCCCTGTGCTGCCCTGGCCATAGGGGACATGAGGGAGGCAAGCGAGGGATTCCCAGAAGGCCCATCTACTGGTGCTGTTCAGGCTGATGTTTGTTTGTGTGGGCTATGTAGTGATAGCTCCCTGAGCATAGCCCACATCATAAGGCCTTCCCTTCACTTTCAATTTGCACCTGATATATGTCTACTCACACAGTACATGCTGCCATGGCAGGACATGGATATGGTTGTGCAATGTTGTTTTTGTAACTGATATCTTGTTAAAATGCACCTTCTAGAACAGGGGTACTCAAGTACTATTTGAGAAGGTCTGGTCACACAAATTTACTAGGTGACAAAGGTCCAGATGGATATCGTTATTTATCGGCGTAGTAACAAACCCCCACCTCGCAACCCATGCGATACCAAACTGTTCACACCCCTCTTGCTGTCAGATAGTTTTTGCTGTTTTAAAGCTTATTATTTCCTGCAATAAAAATAAATCCATGTCTTATGTGTGTTTATATGATACCAGGGGTCGAAGACCGACCGAGTTCCCCCCAAAAAATCTGTATTGACCCCATTCTGGGTCCGGATCCAGACCGCGGTCCACCAGTTGAGTATGGAGGTTCTAGAATGTACAGGCACTATAGGTAAACACAACTGTAATGACATTTCAAATATACATAAACATGAACAGTGCCTTCAGAAAGTATTCATACCTCTTGATTTATTCCACATTTTGCTGTGTTACAGCAGTGTTACTCACTATTTTTTGTAAGGGGGCCACGTTGGGTTGAGACAATCATTCAGAGGGCCGCACCGATCTTTAATTTGTTGTAATTTATCTTCCAATATTAGCAATTATCAATTGAGAGCAAATTCAGAGCAATAGAACACATGTAATTTATTTGAGGTACAGCACATCACAAATATATACATACACACATCAAATAGGCTACATCACATGTATTAGACCCATATTAAGGGTTACCTCAGTAGTTGGATGAGCGAAAATGTCCCTTCTGCTCCTTGACTGAATTCATTCTAAATGTATAGTTTGTTGTTGGTATCCTTGTGAGGCAATCCAGGTGTGCATTGGTCAGTCTGTCTCTCTGTTTTTGTTTCAAATTGTTGAACATGTTGCTTCACATGAGTAAGTGCTGACAAAAAAATGTCACCTTTTGCACACAGTGCTTCAGAAGTGGATACTCTGTGTCTGACACAGGGCACCAGAAATGGGTAACACCTGATCTTAGTTCACCTTACAATATGTAATTTGCCTGCAGCTCCACTATCTCACTCTCTATGCCAGCACGGTCAAGACAGAGGGCTGTGATGACTGGGGTCAGAGATGACACTGGCACATGAAAGGGGTCCTCAAAAACTCCTTGTACTCCATGATATCCTTGAATCTTGACTCAAACTCCAACTCTTCCAACACACACACAAATGCATCATAGCTAAAATGTTGCAGTATGTCTGGGTTGGATGTGGTGACTGCTCTGAGTTTTGGGAAATGAACAAACTGTCTGTCAGGTATGAACAGTGAGATGATTTTATTTTGAAATGTTGTGACCACACGCAGCATTTTGCCCAGAGATGTAGCTTTCCCTTGGAGCTGGATATTCACCGTGTTCAGGTGGCAGGTAATGTCAGTTTAAAAAGCCAGCTTCCTGATGAATGATACAATGAAACGTAACAAATTCGGGAATATCCTTTCTCTTTCTCGTCAGGCCTATGAGTCCCTTCTTCTTCCCTCGCATGTTTGGGGCGCCGTCAGTGCACACAGATGCCAGATTTGAGGGCTTTCAGAATATCCTCTTCTCGTGTTTGTCCCTGAAGGGGCAGTAAACCTAAAAGTGCCTCTCTGAACGACTCGTTTTGAGGGAAGCGGATCCAAACACATAATTGTCACTTACATCAGTGCTTTCATAAAGCGCAATACTAAAACACGGTGCCACGGATATGTCAGTAATCAGTTGCTTACCGATGTCCTCACCAATGTCTTCTATACGTCTTGTTATGGTCGAGTCGGAGAGTTGCAGTCCCTTAACTTGCTTCAAAATAGCTTCCTTGTTTGTGAAATCGGCAAGCAATATTTTGGCTGAGGCCAAAAAACATTATTTGACAATCTCCGCATCTGCCTTCTTGTTTCTCACGAGTATCCAAGCAATCTCATATGTTGCCTGTCGTTTTCTGTGCAACAGTGCTAGATCTGTCCAACATTTGTTGTTGTCCTTTGAGCTGTCCTTTGAGTTGCGCTATTGTATTGTTTCTGTGGTGTGACAGAAAAATTACATATTTACCTGATTTGTTTGACATTAATAGTTAACACTTATATACTAATAGTAAGACATTTCTGTTTTTATAAAATGTCTGTGTAAACTGAGAGGAGCCTAAAAACCTACAGCTGGCATTCCATAGACAAGATGTGATGTGTGTGACCTGAGATAGAGATAGCCAGGAGATGAACAAACTCACGAGTATCCAAGGGTTTAGAACAATCTCTCATTGTCTAATCTTCCTGGCATCTGTGAAACTACGCCAGGTTGGGGGTAAAACACCATCCTGTGTAGTTAACCAAGGTGGCTTATGGGAGTTGGAACCAGTCTGACTAAGCATTTTTAGGTCCTATATAATGTTTTTTTCAGTTTGGCAGTTGACGGTTTCATTATTGCAATAATTAATCGATATTAAATAAAGATGATTGTTTGAAGAAATTACAAAGTCTCTCTCAGTACTCAATTTCCACGACAGAGGTTGCTTTGTGGCGGATATGTTTTGTCAAAGTGGGCATGGTGTGACTGGAAATGCCGCCCTAAATTTGCTCATTTAAAACAATTGACTGCCTTCCGGCAAATAAGACAAAGTGAGCTAGTCCCATCATGCAGTACAAAAAAAACAGTTGTCTGTCCATTTCTCTTGGAACTTTCTGTGTTCTTCTTGAATAGACTGCATCCTTCTCTTGGCCACCGGAGCCACGTTAGCTAGCTGCATTTCCCCGCCGCCATCTTCCTGATTTTCCTGGTTCTCCGGTGGTTGTTTGTTCATAGCTGTCACATTGTTCTCCAGCTCTTCCCCCTCATTTTCATTGTCAATAGATTTACCTTTCTTTTTTTACAATAAATCGATCCATGTCGACCAGACTGCAAAATTAGCTAGCAGCAAACTGATATTTGTAAGTCGCTTTAGCTGAGCAGTTGCATTCTATTTCGGCAAACGTTCTATTTCGGCCTTTCTGTTCAACAGCTGCGCTATACTGCCATCTATCTGCAGTCCAGGGAACAATCGATATATTCAGTGAAGTGACTCAGGCATGCATTAAATACATTGAATTGAAGTTTTATCATTATGTATTATGAATGGAAAATAGGCAAATCACCGTGAGCCGCAAATTAAGGGCTCGCCGGCTGCACAATGAGTGCCACTGTGTTACAGCCTGAATTCAAAATGGATTAAAAAAAAAAAAATCTCACCCATTTACACACAATAACCCTTAATGCTAAAGTGAAAACATTTCTTTTATTTTTTGCAAATGTATTGAAAATTATTATACAGAAGTATCTCATTGACATAAGTATTTACAACCCTGAGTCAATACATGTTTGAATCCCTTTGGCAGCGATTACAGCTGTGAGTCTTTCTGGTGAAGTAAATAAGAGCTTTGTACAATATTTGCACATTCAAAATTCTTCAAGCTCAAGTTGGTTGTTGATCATTGCTAGACAGCCATTTTTAAGTCTTGCCATAGTCAAGCCGATTTAAATCAAAACTGTAACTAGGCCACACCGGAACAATCAATGTCGTCTTGGTAAGCAGCTCCAGTGTATATTTGGCCTTGTGTTTTAGGTTATTGTCCTGCTGAAAGGTGAATTTATCTCCCAGTGTCTGTTGGAAAGCAGACAACCAGGTTTTCCTTTATTTTTTTAAACTCCCTAGTCCTTGCCGTTGACAAGCATACCCATAACATGATTCACCCACCACCATGTTTGAAAATATGAAGAGTGGAACTGAATAATGTGTTGTCGGATTTGCGAAAACATAACATTTTGTATTCAGGACATACATTTTTGGCAGTATTACTTTAGTGCCTCGTTGCAAACAGGATGCATGTTTTGGAATATTTTTTGGTTCTGTACATGTTTCCTTCTCACTCTGTCATTTAGGTTAATATTGTGGAGTAACTACAATGTTGTGACCATCACTTCTTTCCTATGATAGGTATTAAATTCTGTAACTGTTTTAAAGTCATCATTGGGTGAAACCCCTGAGCGGTTTTCGTCCTCTCCGGCAACTGGGTTAGGTAGAACGCCTGTATCGTCGTAGTGACTGGGTGTATTGATAAAGTGTAATTAATAACTTCACCATGCTCAAAGGGATATTCAATGTCTGCTTTTTTTATGTTTACACATCTACCAATTGGTGCTTTTCTTTGCAAGGCACTGGAAACCCTCCCTGGTTTTTGTGGTTGAATCTGTGTTTGAAATTCACTGCTCGACTGAGGGACATTACAGATAATTGTATGTGTGGGGTACAGAGATGAGATCCTTTTTTGAATGACCATGTTAAACACATTTCACAGAGTGAGTCCATGCAATGTATTATGTGGCTTGTTAAGCAAATGTTAACGCCTTAACTTATTTAGGCTTGCCATAACAAACGGGTGTAATACTTACAAGACATTGCAAATTAATTAAAAATGAAAAGCTGAAAACATTTCTAAAAACTTTGACATTATGGGGTATTGTTTGTAGGCCAGTGAAAGAAAAGCTCAATTTAATCCCTTTTTAACACAACAAAATGTGGAAAACGTCAAGGAGTGTGAATACTTTCTGAAGGCACTGTACATATTTGGTGGACAGATTACCTATAGTACTTATTTGAAATATGGGTTTAAGCTATTTTTCTTTAATTGTTTATTTGAAATGAAATCATTACATTAATGCCAAACATGCCAGATTAAAATACTTTATACGCATGAACATGTTGATGCAGTACTCATAGAAAATATTGTAAAAAGGAGACCGTGTTGTAATTACCAGTATGAGTTACAGAATGGACATAAAGTTTGAATTTGAAAAAAATGTATTTAGAAAATAATGATTACTTACAATCCGACGGACTGCTACACCAGAATACTAGACTAATAACCTGAACTGACAAATCACACAAACTAGATTGTGTCCAAAGCATATATATTTTCTTTATTACATCCTACGTATTTTCATTCACCCAGCATGGCTTGGGAACAGACAATAAATACATTGACAGTAAAGGCAGAAAAGGGTCAAAACAAGACATGGCAAAACAGTCACAGCATCACAAACATTGACAGAGTGCATGCATGCACGTGTATACTTAAGTTTGCTTTGGTACTAAAAGGTCTATGAGAAATAAATATACAGGCATTAAAATTCTGATCACAAGAAAGAAAGAGGCTTTGCATTGAACAGAGTAGTCTGACTAACTCCTGCCAGTGGCACATGTAGCAGCCTAGGTCCTGTCTTGAAGACACTGAGACTATCACAGAAAAGACAACATCGGATCAAACAATTCAACTAAAAACATACAAAGACAACTGAAGGAACAATGACATGTTAAAGAAACAGAACAGCAAAAAGAGCAAACTAAAAAAAGGGCCATAAATGGGAATTTAACTCACCAGATACTTAAATAATAACACGTTACAGTTTTGCATGCCAAAATGTATGTTCTGTGTCAGATCTGGCTTGTCCTCTTCAAAAGAAGTGTCCTAAGTGAACAGGCAAACTGGGGTGTGGACATTGCGGTGTGTCCAATACATTCTGAGTTATAGCAGATGGACACAGCCTCTCTCCCATTATTTTAAGGCAGTTAGTAAAAGACTAGGAGTGCTTCAAATCGTCGCTGTATGAGTGCTTCAATTTCTGGTTAGTCACTAAGCAGGGCATACGGCCATGAAATGTTTCAGTGCCAGGTAGTGGTAGAGGTGTCCAGGAAAATGACAATATAGGAATGTGGACTAACGAGAGGTGCACAGGGTGTATGGAATGTTTTACATAAAAGTAATGGATTTGGGAAAGATGTCTAAAAACAGGTGCAAGTGTGTGGGGAGGCTGTATGAAGCTTTTTCCACAGCTGTCAAAGGTCACCAAAGCCTGGATAATACAGGGCATTTCAGTAAGTAAATATTTTCGGTTGTCATGGTAACAATTCCTCCGTATTCAATGTTGTGCATTTGCCTTCATATTCACCAATGATGTAATGCGGTCCGTGTGCGTACAGAATGTGGGTGTGTTTGGTTGGTTGAATTTGTCAACGTCAGCATGTTTGAAGGCATGTGAGTGCAATGTTGCAAGCGTGCGTCTTTCCATTTATTTCTTTAGCTGAGCAGCTCCAGGTATGTGACAGGCACCTTCCCTTTCTGGTTCCCTCTCTCTCCCACCAGCCAGTCTGAGTCCATGCCTGGCACTGTGTAAACTGTGATTAGCTGGGAAAAGACAAAATAATAACATGCACGGAGTGTACAAAACATTAAGAACACCTTCCTAATGTTGAGTTGCCGCCGCCCCCCTCCCCATTTTGACCTCAGAACAGCCTCAATTTGTCAGGACATGGACTCTACAAGGTGTTGAAAGCATTCCACAGGGATGCTGACCCATGTTGACTCCAATGCTTCCCACAGTTGTTTGAAGTTGGCTGGATCCTTAACTTAGTGATGAGCTGAGGGCACTATGGTGTTGAACACTGAGCTGTAGTCAATGAACAGCATTCTCACATAGGTGCTCCTTTTGTCCAGGTGGGAAAGGGTAGTGTGGAGTGCAATAGAGATTGTGTCATCTGTGGATCTCTTGGAGCGGTATGCGAATTGGAATGGGTTTAAGGTTTCTGGGATGATGGTGTTGATGTGAGCCATGACCAGCCTTTCAAAGCAATTCATGGCTACAGACGTGAGTGCTACGGGTTGGTAGTAATTTAGGCAGATTACTGTGGTGTTCTTGGGCACAGGGAATATGGTGGTATGCTTGAAACATGTAGGTATTACAGACTCATTCAAGGACGGGTTAAAAATGTAATTGAAGACACTTGCCAGTTGGTCAGCGCACACAGAGTACACATCCTGGTAATCCGAAGAGCGCATAGAAGTAATTTCGCTTGGCTGGTAGGCTTGTGTCACTGAGCAGGTCGCGGCTGTGCTTCCCTTTGTAGTCCGTAATAGTTTGCAAGCCCTGCCACAGCCGATGAGCGTCAGAGCCGGTGTAGCAGGATTCAATCTTAGTCCTGTATTGACACTTGTTTGATGGTTTGTCGGAGTGCATAGCAGGATTTTTTAAATAAGTGTCCAGGTTAGAGTTCTGCTCCTTGAAAGCGGCAGCTCTACCCTTTAGCTCAGTGCGGATGTTGCCTGTAATACATTGCTTCTGTTTGGGGTATGTACGTACGGGCACTGTGGGGACGACGTCATCAATGCACTTATTGATGAAGCCAGTGACTGATGTGGTGTACTCCTCACACCATCGGATGAATCCCTGAACATATTTCAGTCTGTGCTAGCAAAACAGTCCTGTAGCTTAACATCTGCGTCATCTGACCACTTCCATATTGAGCGAGCCAATGGTACTTCCTGCTTTAGTTTTTTCTTGTAAACAGGAATCAGGAGGATAGAATTACAGTCAGATTTGCCAAATGGAGGGTGAGGGAGAGCTTTGTACGCGTCTTTGTGTGTGGCGTAAAGGTGGTCTAGAGTTTATTTTTTTTCTCTAGTTGCACATGTGACATGCTGGTAGAAATGAGTTAAAACAGATTTAAGTTTTCCTGCATTAAAGTCCGCAGCCACTAGGAGCGTCGCCTTTGCATGAGCATTTTCTTATGGCCTTATTCAGCTTGTTGAGTGCGGTCTTAGTGCCAGCATCGGTTTGTGGTGGTAAATAGACAGATACGAAAAATATAGATGAAAACTGTCTTGGTAAATAGTGTGGTCTACAGCTTATTATGACGTACTCTACCTCAGGCGAGCAAAATCTTGAGACTTCTTAAACATTAGATTTCACACTGTTATTGACAAATAGACTCATTGACAAACCCCTCGTCTTACTGGAGGTAGCTGTTCCGTCTTGCCGATGCATGGAAAACCCAGCCAACTGTATATTATCCATGTTGTCGTTCAGCCACGATTCGGTGAAACATAAGATATTAGCATTTTTAATGTCCCGGTAGGATAGTCTCAAACGGAGCTCATCCAGTTTATTGTCCAATGATTGCACGTTGGTCAATGGGACGGATGGTAGAGGCGGGTTACCCACTTGCCGACGAATTCTCACAAGGCACCCGGAACTGCGTCCCCTCTTCATGCGAATTACGGGGATTTAGGCCTGGTATCAGCAGTAAATCCTTTGCGTTCGACTCATTAAAGAAAAAATCTTTGTCCAGTTCAAGGTGAGTAATTGCTGTTCTGATATCCAGAAGCTATTTTTGGTCATAAGAGACAGTGGCAGAAACATTATGTACAGAGTAAGTTACAAACAACACAAAATAGCACCATCTTGTATATTCCATCTAGTCCTAGTTGTTTCAAGACTGTAGACTGTTTCTTGCCCACCATACCACATATTCTAGCACTGCATGGATACACCTGATTCAACTAATGATGGGTGTGCAGGTAGAATTCTGTGTGTGTGTTCGTGTGCTCACCTCGTCAGCCAGTAGGGATAGCTCACTGGTGTCAGCAGCGTCGTAGTCGTACAGGACCTTGGCCTTGCGTGTGCCTGTGGCAGGGGCCTGCACCTCCTCGATCTTCAGTGTGTCTGTCTCCACAGCGCTGGCAGGGTCCAGGGGAGAGGAGCCACCGGAGGCCATGGAGTGACCTGGGTTACCAGCAAACGCGTTGGGAAACCTGCAGAGGTTTAGGGAGTGAAGACATTCATAAGCTATACAGCACATTCCCTGGGGAATAATCAGACTTTACTAACGGTTAACAAAAATATGTTGAGTAATGGTGAGTTCAACTGTAATCGTCATCAAATGTTACTTACACATCTCCATTGGAACTGAGAGCATAAGAGATAATAGTGGAGATGGTCATTGATAAACAGCTTACATCTATTTGTATAGCAAACACTGCAGCAAATAAAAGCCAGATCTAGACAGCCCAGCTAAGTATGCTAGTATGTCCAATATAAAGTTGTGCATCTACCCAGAGCCAGTCCTCACCTGTCCAGCTCTTTCTGCAGGTCCTGCATGTGCAGGTGACACTGCTTGTAGTAGGCTGTCTGTGCCTCCACAAACTCATGCAGGCAGCGCAGGTGGTTCACCTACAGACAACATACCCAAAACACAGTTACTTGTTCCCCCTCAACATACCCTGTCACCACCATGTTAAAACAATTTATACCATGGCATTGTTGAATACTCGTTTCTGATTGGCTTGAAGTGCATTCTAGCGCATGCATTATTTCCCTATAATGCACGGTATATCAGTACAGTAGAATTCAATAGCTATAGTTCAGTCTTACATGTTTGAGCTGCTTTTGAAAGCAAAAGTCAAATTGAAAACATTATTGACATTATGAAAATCGAATTCATCAATAACAAGATAGGACTGATTGTTTGGTTAGCAAAACCAGTAAGTATGTTTGGTTGCCAAGGCAACTACTGTAGCTATCTAGTAAAATTGCTACCTACTTTAGTGGATGTTGAACACATTTCTACCTGCAAATAAAAAAAATGTGTTGCTGCAAATGTGTTAAATTATGGTATAATCAACTCGGGGCTCTATGCATTTTCTGGAAAATAATGAAACTCTGTGGAAGGTTAGTCCACGCCGCACTAACACCTCTTCCACATTGTTCATTATTTTCCATAGAGCCCCTCATTGATTATCCCTAACTTATTACCTGGTAAACAGTGCATACGCTGAAAAGAGTAGCCATGTTTGTCCACTCTACAGGTTTCACCTCATGACTCACGTGTGTACTGCTGATGCCCTCCAGCAGGAGCCGTGTGACCTCTGCCTGTCTGTCAAACTCTGTCTGTGCCACTCGAAGCTCATGTTCTGCCTACAGAACAACCAAAACAAACAGAGAGCGGTATCATGTAATACTACAGCCCCCATTTTCCATTATCAGCTGTTTTGTTCTTGTGTGAACTCTGAAGGTGATAACTTGTGAAAAGAGACAGACACAACCTAGAAACAAAGATCACTAGGAGTAAAGATATGACTTATTTATACAGTACGGGAGGAGGATGGTGTCCAAACATGTCATACTCACTTTGTCCACCTCCTCGCTCCAGAGCTGAAAAGCCGCAGGGCAACAAGAGAGGGGAAGAGAGAGACACATTCTGATGACATCACAGGGGAGACACACACATTCTTAGATTGGATTGAGACTGATGACAGTAAAGAAACAGATTTCCAACCCAGGGGTGCAATCAAAAGAAAGCATTTTCCAAATATTCTGGTCCTGCATTCAGAGTTCATTTTATTTGGATCAATTGAAGTACAGCACCTTTGAAGAGCTTTGACAGAATTTTGGTCGTGGTGCCTGGGAAATTAGACCGCTGTCTGTGATAAGTCAAGTACCACATAGATAATGGATTACTATATTACTATGCCGGAAGCAATCTGGCAATATGAAGAAACACCACAGAATTTGTAAAGTGACAGTAGGCTACATGTACAGTGTTAGTGTAGAGTGTACTGGCTGTTTAAGCTCCTTACCGCAGATGCACTGGCAGAGAGGACATAATTTCTGGGCCTGGTTTCCTGAAAATCTGGCACAGCCTACAGACACGGCAGAGCAGTTTACACATACAGTATGGTGTGCACCAACATACACAAAAGGACAAACAAAACCAAAAGTATAAGAGAGTCATGTGACAGGGACGCACACATAGCAAAAACTAAACCCTTTGTTATTATCTTGATGATATAATGAGACAAGTCTGTTCTGCAAGCACTGGCCAATCAAAGACAGCAGAGCGCTATGCAGACTTTTTTTTTTTTACAAGGAGCGCACAAAGAAATATAGGCGCACAATGAAAAATATTTCAGATATTAAAGCTAAAATTCTAACTTTTCTAGGCACACTGGTGTTCCAATATAAACATTCCAGGTCCCAAAGCTAAATATTTAGGCGCATATGAGTAAAATGGTCCCACTGTAGAGCCCTGGAATGGTACAAATATCTTTCTTCACCTGCATATCAGTGAACGCTGCTGAGGAGAAGACTGTTCATAATAATGGCTGGAACGGAGCGAATGAAATCAAACACATGGTTTCCATTCCACTTATTCTGCTCCAGCCATTACCACAAGCCCGTCCTCCCCAATTAAGTTGCCATCAACCTCCTGTGCTGCATATCTACTGCCTGGAGTCCCAAGGCGTGTTAGACTAGAAGGACGACGACCATGCAGCATGTGTAAATAAACGCAGCAGCATGAGAGATGTGTACACAGCCTGTCATGCGTCATTGTCATAGCCCTTAAAGAAAGCCATCCTTCAACCATCATCTCATTCTAACCCCAAACAAACCAGGTGCTGGATTTAAAACAAATATGTGTGCAGTAGCCTATAGAATGTGTAGCCTACAGTATACCTGGAGAATAGTTCAGGTCGTCTGGTCACAGAGGTTAATCTATCATATATGGAGTATGGACGAAGAAACTGTGAATGTTATGTCTGGGATTGGGTGATAAGTTGGTTTGATCTTTTATGTACAGTTTCTGTAAAATGTTGAGGTCTGTGGAAAATAATTTCCTCTTCAGAGCGCAATACATCTATCTAATCGAATACAGTAAATTACTCTCCATTGACTTCTTAATCATTACATTGGGCTGGCCAAATCCCAATGTAATTAAAGTACTTCTAAAAGACAAATATTTTGCAGGAAATAAATAAGTACGCTACACAAACATTTTTCAAAATGTGCATGTGGCAATCACCATGCATACAGGTTTCAAAGGTCTGATTTGAAATGAGTCTACAATCAAAATAAAATGTATTTACGGCGTTTCCTCTGCATATCGGTTTATTTAATTATGCTATCAAGAAAACATATCTTATCAAATTAGATCTTTGACCTGAAGGAAAAATACAGCCATAAATCTTAACATTTCAAATACTCTCACTGAGAGTGGGAGCTGGGAATGTGATGTGGAGGTAGACATTCACTGGACATGGTAGAATTGGGCAAGCATGTTAGCAATCAGGACTTTTAACCCAAGTCATCTGTACTCACATGGGACAGGGCCGTTCCTCTCACTACTGGTCTCAAAAAGGCCTTTGTGATTTAATAGGAGGATGAACTTGGTAATTGGATGCAGTTAGTCACGTTGCACCCATACACTGGTGCAATTTAAAGACAGTTCTGTTCCATTTTACAAATTATTTTGTGTACTACTCAGTTTTGTTGACTCTAGGGCAGTAGTATTCAAAGTCGAGGTTGCAACCCCCACTGGGAACTGCAGTGGGCTCCCCAATATGTATGTATGTATGTATGTATGTATGTATGTATGTATGTATAGTGAAGTTAGAAGTTTACATACACCTTAGCCAAATACATTTAAAAACTCAGTTTTTCACAATTCCTGATATTTAATCCAAGTAAAAATTCCCTGTCTTAGGTCAGTTAGGATCACCACTTTATTTTAAGAATGTGAAATGTCAGAATAATAGTAAAGAGAATGATTTATTTCAGCTTTTATTTCTTTCATTACATTCCCAGTGGGTCAGAAGTTACATACACTCAATTAGTATTTGTTAGCATTGCCTTTAAATTGTTTAACTTGGGTCAAATGTTTTGGGTAGCCTTCCACAAGCTTCCCACAATAAGTCGGGTGAATTTTGGCCCATTCCTCCTGACAGAGCTGGTGTACCTGAGTCAGGTTGTAGGCCTCCTTGCTCACACACTCTTTTTCAGTTCTGCCCACACATTTTCTATGGGATTGAGGTCAGGGCTTTGTGATGGCCACTCCAATACCTTGACTTTGTTGTCCTTAGGCCATTTTGCCACAACTTTGGAAGTATGCTTGGGGTCATTGTCCATTTGGAAGACCCATTTGCCACCAAGCTTTACCTTCCTGACTGATGTCTTGAGATGCTGCTTCAATATATCCACATAATTTTCCTTCCTCATGATAACTTCTATTTTGTAAAGTGCACCAGTCCCTCCTGCAGCAAAGCACCCCCACAACATGATGCTGCCACCCCTGTGATTTACTGTTGGGATGGTATTCTTCGGCTTGCAAGCGTCCTCCTTTTTCCTCCAAACATAACAATGGTCAATATGGCCAAACAGTTTTATTTTTGTTTCATCAGACCAGAGGACATTTCTCCAAAAAGTATGATCTTTGTCTTTGTTTAAAGGCACAGTCAACTTATTGTATGTAAACTTCTGACCCACTGGAATTGTGATACAGTGAGTTAGTTATAAGTGAAATAATCTGTCTGTAAACAATTGTTGGGAAAATTACTTGTGTCATGCACAAAGTAGATGTCCTAACCAACTTGCCAAAACTATAGTAACAAGACATTTGTGGAGTGGTTGAAAAATGAGTTTTAATAACTCCAACCTAAGTGTATGTAAACTTCCGACTTCAACTGTATGCATGCATGCACAGTTGAAGTCGGTACTGTAAGTATTCAGACCCTTTACTCAATACTTTGTTAAAGCACCTTTGGCAGTGATTACAGCCTCGAGTCTTCATGGGTATGACGCTACAAGCTTGGAAAACCTGTACTTGGGGAGTTTCTGCCATTCTTCTCTGCAGATCCTCTCAAGCTCTGTCAGTTTGGATGGGGAGCATTGTGGCACAACTATTTTCAGGTCTCTCTAGAGATGATCGATCGGGTTCAAGTCCGGGCTCTGGCTGGGCCACAAGGACATTCAGAGACTTGTCCCGAAGTCACTCCTGTGTTGTCTTGGCTGTGTGTTAAGGATCGTTGTCTTGTTGGAAGGTGAACCTTTGCCCCAGTCTGAGGTCCTGAGCAGGTTTTCATCAAGGATCTCTCTGTACTTTGCCTCAATCCTGACTAGTCTCCTAGTCCCTGCCGCTGAAAAACATCCCCACACCATGATGCTGCCACCACCATGATGCTGCCACCACCATGCTTCATCAGCCCAGAGAAACTTATTTCTCATGGTCTGAGAGTCCTTTAGGTGCTTTTCGGCAAACTCCAAGCGGACTGTCGTGTGCCTTTTACTGAGGAGTGGCTTCTGTCTGGCCACTCTACCATAAAGGCCTGATTGGTGGAGTGCTGCAGAGATGATTGTCCTTCTGGAAGGTTCTCCCATCTCCACAGAGGAACTCTGGAGCTCTGTCAGAGTGACTATTGGGTTCTTGGTCACCTCCCTACCCTTCTCCCCTAATTGCTCAGTTTGGCCGGGCGGCCAGCTCTAGGAACAGTCTTGGTGGTTACAAACTTCTTCCATTTAAGAATGATGGAGGCCACTGTGTTCTTGGGGACCTTCAATGCTGCAGAAATATTTTGGTACCCTTCCGCAGATCTGTGCCTCAAACCAATCCTGTCTCGGAGCTCTACGGACAATTCCTTTGAGACACGTTTTTGCTCTGACATGCCTTCCCAAATCATGTCCAATCAATTGAACTTACCACAGACTCCAATCAAGATGTAGCAACCTCTCAGGGATTATCAATGGAAACAGGATGCACTTGAGCTCAATTTTGAGTCTCATAGCAAAGGGTCTGAATACTTATGTAAATAAGGTATTTCTGTTAATTTTTTCTAAATTTGCTGTTTTTCCTTTGTCATTATGGGGTATTGTGTGTAGATTGATGAGGAAAATATTTTATTTAATCCATTTTAGAATAAGGCTGTAACGTAACAAAATGTGGAAAAAGTCAAGGGGTCTGAATACTTTCCGAAGGCACGGCACGGCACACACACACACACACACACACACACACACACACACAGATGTAAAAATCTTAATTTTATGATTTTTTGGTTGTGTCATTACATTTGAGGTGGGGGTCCCTAGAAATTCTGGTGGGAAAAAAAAATGGGGTCCCTGCTGAAAAAGTTTGAATACCACTGCTCTAGGGTCATATATGGGTTTGAATACCACTGCTCTAGGGTCATATATGGGTTTGAATACCACTGCTCTAGGGTCATATATGGGTTTGAATACCACTGCTCTAGGGTCATATATGGGTTTGAATACCACTGCTCTAGGGTCATATATGGGTTTGCTCCAGTGTACCATGCCACAAGATCATTTCTTTCACTTTCAAAAGAACGTGAAAGTCTGTTCTCTCTCTCCCTCTTGGCTTCTCACATGCGTTCAACTGGACTTCAAAGTGCCAATGAGAAAATGGGCAGAGCATGTCAGAAAGAAAAAAAAGGGGGAAAAAAATAACCAAAGTGGACAATATTTTACACTAATACTCACTTCTCCCTCACACTGTGAACATAATTAGAACAGAGATAGATGTTAGTTAGCAGTAACAGTTCACTCTGAACTGGAGCCTGGTTACATGATGCAGCTGAACTGGAACAGGGAGAGGTGGAGGAGGGCGGAGGGTAGAGGGGGGCGACGCCTGGTTACATGATGCAGGTAAAGAGGAACAGGGAGAGGTGGAGGGTAGAGGGGGGTGCCTGGTTACATTATGTAATAGAAGGGGAACAAGGAGAGCTGGAGGGGGTAGAGGGTAGACTCCCTGCTACATGATGCAGCTGAAGGGAAACAGGAAGAGGAGGGTAGAGGGTAGACTCATGGCTACATGATGCAGCTGAAGGGAAACAGGGAGAGGAGGGTAGACTCATGGCTACATGATGCAGCTAAAGGGGAACAGGGAGAGGAGGGTAGAGGGTAGACTCATGGCTACATGATGCAGCTGATGGGGAACAGGGAGAGGAGGGTAGAGGGTAGACTCATGGCTACATGATGCAGCTAAAGGGGAACAGGGAGAGGAGGGTAGAGGGTAGACTCATGGCTACATGATGCAGCTGAAGGGAAACAGGGAGAGGAGGGTAGAGGGTAGACTCATGGCTACATGATGCAGCTGAAGGGAAACAGGGAGAGGAGGGTAGAGGGTAGACTCATGGCTACATGATGCAGCTGAAGGGAAACAGGGAGAGGAGGGTAGAGGGTAGACTCATGGCTACATGATGCAGCTGATGGGGAACAGGGAGAGGAGGGTAGAGGGTAGACTCATGGCTACATGATGCAGCTGAAGGGGAACAGGGAGAGGAGGGTAGACTCACCGCAGCCTTGGACTCTGCTAATTTGGCTTTCTTCAGCCGTGCTTTACAGGAGTCCAGGTCCAGTCTGCGGTTCTCCAGGAGACGCCTCTCTTTCTGAGACAGGGAGGAGAAGATCAGCAACTCTCTGCACAACATAAATGTAGCCTATATGTGTGGGGTTAAGTTGGCTAGGTCCTAAAACTCTGCTACATCCATATAGGAATAAGTAGAAAAGTAAACCCCAAGGTGTTGATTTGCATTGTATTAAATCCTGGTCTACACACTGGTCTGCATGCAATCCCAAGATGTCACTCTGAGGCCAGATAGCCAGACTCACTGAGATGGTCCTCCAGTCTCCTTCCAGAAAGTTCCTGAGTGGGGTGAGGAAGCTGATAGCGGAGGTCTGTAGGAACTCCCTCTGTACACTGCCCAGTCTCCTCTCACAATCGCCTACTTTGATCAGGGTGCTACCTACAGCAGCACACACACACAATATATGTGAATTATAGGCCTAGGAGTGACTTATTCATTAGGAATGACTTATTACTCAGAGGAATGACTTACTACTTATCAGAAGACGTACTTACTACTTATCAGAGGAATGACGTATTACTTATCAGAAGAATACAAACAGACAAAGTCTAGACCAATAGGACATGGTAGCGCAATACAACCTGTATCAAACATTTAGGCTATTCCCATCCCAGTAATCTATGGCACAAACGCCACTTCACCAACTGTCTATCAATGCCCTGATGAGCCTACCCCACAAAGCCTTCCGTTTTGGTGTAGTAGTGTAGATTCAGAGCTCCATCTAGATAGCAACACCCAGTGCATCAATAATGAATGCACTGCAGCTGTGTGGGAGAACCTTGGCCAACTACAATATACCTGCAAAGAGAGGGGGAGGGCCTCACTGAGGGAACCTCTAGACATGGCGACATTCTTGACATGACTTTTACCAAAACAACAAAACTCAAAATTCCCCATTTTAACATTGGGGTTTCCCCAGATGTAAAACAGACTAGATTACAGACCTCAAGGGAATATCTAATGAATAACAACACACAGCAATGATTATAGCATCAAAAAGGCCTATACTAGCAGAATTTGAAGTATGCAAATCTGTGTCAAACATGGACAGACCGCATTTTAATACAGAGGAAATGTTTTTCTACACATCTTTGCTGTTTTTGCTGTTAGAGCCACTATTTTAACATAGTTTTTCTACACCCATCAACACGGAAGGCTGCATCACTAAAAGCCACCACTGAGAAACAGGCCACTAATGGCCTGATTAAAGCAACTGAGTGTCCATCTAGTAATAGTTGCTATGGCAGGAGAGGAGAAAAGGGGATTGATGATTGATGTCTTGCTCTTCCACGGTTCCAAAGATGTCTGTGACATTTATGCCTAGTTACAGAACTGAATACCCTGTGTACAAATTAATTCATTATAAATCAATTATTTCAAAATCACTAAAACATGCCCGTTTCCCTCATGAGGAGGGAATTACAGCGTATAAACGTAACTTGCTTAGTGTAGGCAGGGTTGGGGAGTAACGGAATACATGTAAAGGACTACAAAAAACGGTAACTGTAATCCGTTACGTTACCACCAAAAATATTGTAACCAGATTACAGATACTTTCCAAAAAAAAAAAATCTTAGACACTTCTCTCTTTACTCAATGACATTCAAATCAGCATTGAAAAAAGGCGCAAGTTTGAATTTGTTCCACCTGAGCGAGTCAGAGACCACTATGATGATACACCAAATGTGTTTGATGGATCGCGGGAAAAGAGCAGGAACAGGCTTTTGTAGGCTACAGTCCAAGCTATGTCTTCCAATGGTGTGACTGCTGTCGGCATCCAAAGGTTATCCAACTTGAATAAACGCTTGCAGGTAAGGATGACAGCAGTGGTGTAGTCTACGGTGATATGGATATCACTTATTATTGATATCTATATAGCGCATTTAGCAATTTGCGCCTTACATTGTGGTTGTTGTGGATGGCTGTTCACAAATCTAAATGTGTATTTGAACCCAATAATGGTTAAATTCAAGAAGTTTAAACTGCCTATCAATCCTTGTTTTTGAAACCAGTGAACAGCCAGTGAAAAATGCGCTCGTAACAGCTGCATAGTCCGGAATCCCGGCCTATGGAATAAAAGTGGGGCTTTTACTGTTCAATCGAATTCATGCTGATAAAAAAAAGAAAATTCATAGGCCTGATGGACACATGCTCAAACCCTCACACATTTGATAGACTTAAAAGGGGAAATCTGTAGTTGCTACATCCATTTTTGGACTTATAAATGATATATTTATTTATGGTAAAGATAATTGAATTGTATTATTATATGTAGTAGAAAGCAATGGGTTTGAAGAAGCCTACATAACCAACCCATAAAGTAAAATGTAACATCCATATATGGTCAGCTATGAAACTGCAATAGATTTCGTTCAATTGGTAACATACATTTTTCCCTATTTCTAATGCCTCTTCAGGGGAAAGTAATCTAAAAGTAACTGAATGTAAATCAGATTACATTACTGAGTTTACGCAATACAAAAGTTACGTTACAATTTTGGACAGGTAACTAGTAACGGATTGCATTTAGAAAATAACCTACCCAACCCTGTGTATAGGCTACTGTATTTGTGCATTTTTCATCTTGGAAAAAAAACAACGTGGATTTATTGGCATGAGCTTTCCATTCCAAATTAGCTGAATTAATTTATAAAACAACTTCTAGCTAAACAGGAGGTCTACAGAGCCCTAAATAAATCTGTACATGACCCATCACTCAGGTCTCTGTGACGAAGTTACATTTCTCCAGCTGAAGGGGAAAAACTCCACAGAGAGACAGCCTAACTAATACGTGCATAAACTTCATGCATTAAGGTTGTCGTTGCAGAGCCAGGCCTGCAGAGCCAACTCTGAACAACATTAACAGAGAGAGAAAGAGCACTATTGATCCTCAGGATTGCCAGTGAAGTTGATTTATTGGGCAGACAGATGAGACAGACTGGACCGCAGGGGAGTGAAGGGGCGGGAGGAGATTAATTGACTAATGCTCACAACAGCCCTGATCACCAAGCTCACTGCTCACTCACTTTAGGGTGAAATCATCAGTATAAGCAAAAGCTTTGGGAAGAGTGACAGTACAAACTCTTGGAAAAAGAGCATAGAGTCAAGATCAATATCAACTATGGTGAGGCTTTCTCACATGGATATACAGTACCTTCAAGAAGTATTCATACCCCTTGACTTATTCCACATTTTGTTGTGTTACAGCCTGAATTCTAAATGGATTAAATATAATTTTTTTAATTCCCTGATCTACACACAACAACCTGTAAGAGTTTCCACACCTGGATTGTGTAACAATTTGCCCATTATTACTTTGAAAATTCTTCCAGCTCTGTCAAATTGGTTGTTGATCATTGCTAGACAAACATTTTTAGGTCTTGCCATAGATTTTCAAGTAGATTTAAGTCAAAACTGTAACTCGGCCAATAGGTGCCCTTCTTTGCGAGGCATTGGAAAATCTCCCTGGTCTTTGTGGGAATCTGTGTTTGAAATTGACTGCTCGACTGAGGAACCTTAAAGATAATTGTATGTGTGGGGTGCAGAGATGAGGTAGTCATTCAAAATTAATGTTAAACACTATTATTGCACACCGAGTTTGTCTATGCAACTTATTGTGACTTGTTAAGCACATCCAGCTCAGTCTTCTCTACTTGTCCAAACTTTTCCCCTATGAACTTTGGCAAAAAAAACACTAACATCACCCTTCAGTTCTCAGTAAACAAGGCCTATTGCAGTTACACAACATCAATAGTGACCTTCCACTGTTTCTGTGTATCATTGTACTTTCACATGGTGCCCATGAAACTGCCCTATGAAATGTCACTGGAAGCTGCATCATTATCACTGGTTTGGGGGAATTAAACCATGCAACTAAATACCAAGCCCTTATAGGCCATGAAACAATACACCTGCTAGTTGTCTAATGTTTCACCAGTCTTTCCCATTCCAAGTATCCTCTGCCAATGGGTTCAGATACAAAGAAAAACTAAACTGAATATAATTTCTAAGGGCTGAGCAGACATTCACTGCTCAATTCATTGCTTAAATGCAACATAGTCATTAGGAAATTAATCTGACTGTCATTCCCTGGGGACATTTTCGTCAAGACCTGTTACACATTGTCACAACAATGAAAGATATGTCTTGCATTGGCATTTTTGGGCGGTGGGGGCACGAAAGGTCATGTCTGATCACATAGATACACTGACTGTACCTGAAACCGAAAGGCAAAGAGTTCTGCGAAGCTAGCAGTGCCAGTGGCTATAGCAGACGGCACAGAAAACTTCCTCTAATATCTAACATTAGTCTGGCTATAGCACAAGCCAGAAAAGCTACCCAGCAGTACGACAGCTACTGCAGAAAAGGGAGGATAATTCATGTCAGCTGAACCAATGTTTTGTGTAGGACATATAGGGTATGCAACTTATTAAGCACATTTTCACTCCTGAACTTATTTAGGCTTGCCATAACAAAGGGGTTGAATACTTATTGAGTCTTGTAAAACTTTTACAAACATCTTTCCAATTTCACATTATGTGATAGTGTGTATGCCAGTGACAAAACATCTAAATTGAATCAATTTTAAATTCAGGTTGTAACAACAAAATGTGGAAAAAGTCAAGGTCTGTGAATGCTTTCTGAAGACAATGTACCACAAATGGTTCGAGCCATTCTTAGGGATTGCATGAGGGAGAGCACAGAGTGGAGATGTATTGAGTAAGATCATCAGGTGAAATGCATTTTCCAGAAAATCTAATTATTGGATTTGACTGGGGCCCAAGACACAGCCTCAGTTTCCTCTCTCAAATTGTATTATCACTTTCCAATCCTATAAAAAAAAATACAAAAAAATTCTACCACCTGGAAAGACCGTGTAGCTTGAGTCACACTCACCATATGGAGTTCCAGGACCAAAATCTTTTGCCGCATCTTGCATGTAATGACCCAGCAGTTCTTCATTATTTGGTCTGGAGGGAACCGTTCTGTCAAGCTTCTCATACAGGAACTCCTCAATCCTGGAACCTGCAGATAGAAAGAAGGGGCCTGCTTCAAGAGAGTACTGGCCAAAAATAGCCATCAAATGAAAATGGAAATTGGTGGGAGAGGAGAATGCCAAAGCAAAGTAAGCCAATGCCCAGTATGAGAATGTACAGCATTGTAATTCAACATTGTGGGAATAAGGTGTTGAATGAAGTCATCATGGAAATAAATGTTATTTCACTCAGATAATGAAAAGAACTAGCCTTAGTAGTAGGGCTGACTCCATTTAGTAGACTGGTCGATTGTTTGGTCCATAGGCTGTTGGTCGACCAAGATTTTTTTTAGTCGAGCAGTGGCAAATATAAACTAAATAATTGTCACATGAGACACGTCTGATTCACGCCTGGCTGAGAGGAATAATCCATTGCGGAGGCCACGGGGATGGCACACCAGTATCACCAGTAGTACATTTACCATTAGTTCCTGTAATTTCTAATCTACAATGTTTGCTTGGTTATGGTCATTTCTGTAAATGCATTCTATATATTATTATTACAGTCTTACTGTTGTCATTGTAGGAGTGGACACGTTGTTTGCAGAGTGCACAACCTAGGCTACACTTGTGAGAAAAAGTTTTGGTTTACTTCATTCCAATTACGAGTAGTCAATTTATTCATTGTCTTTTGTTTGGAGTGCTCCTGTCAATCTTGAGTTAGGACACACACCCGATTAACCATATAGAAGTAGGACTAGTCTATATGGCCTGTGTGCAAATGTAGGCCTGCCTAGAAGTGTGTCTATTTGGGGATCTGACACCATTTCTGATTGTCTTAACTCACCATCCCTGTGGCACTTCTCTAAGTCATTTTTTCTTCGCCTCAAAACAGCAAGTAAACAAAGTCCGTTTTTACATCCACTGAAAATGACAACAGTTCC
Organism: Salmo trutta; assembly: GCF_901001165.1. Lineage (NCBI taxonomy): Eukaryota > Metazoa > Chordata > Actinopteri > Salmoniformes > Salmonidae > Salmo > Salmo trutta. Next base: position 24,761,752 of record NC_042983.1, on the reverse strand, counting down.
TATACGTAGCCTATTTGAAAACTATTTTCAACTCGCTCCATTTCGATTACCATTCAGCATGAAAGGGGGAAAAATGTCATGCTCTGAGCTGGTGGAAACAACATAAAATAGGCCTACCTGATTACTTCTTATCCCTTGCGCAAAATAGCCTACAACTGTGTCTGTTTGGGGCAGGAAACTCTAACACAGAATATTTTATATAATGTTGCAAGTTTGATAGCACTAGCTTCGGGCTGGACCAATACAATACATAGTTGATACAATAGTTGATACAATGTTTCAAGTTCCTTGCAAATAGGCCATGCATAGCCAATATGATTTATAGGATATTTATTTTCATCAGAATATTCTCTACCTGCAGGCTGCAATGTTTTTATTTGTTGGCTATTTTTACATATTGGCAATAGAAGTTACTTTTTCATTCGTATCATTTTCATTTATAATTTTGATTAACCACATGACATTGACTTTGAGTTATGAAGACTATTATAAATGAAATGAACCTGTTCCACAAAAATGTGCATATTAAAATCATAACTGCCACGCAGATCAGTAGAAATGATAGGATAACTTGGCACTCCAAAAAGAAAAGGTTGCCGACCGCTGGTGTAGCCTATTACCGGCAACTTCAAGAGCTTAATGGCAGAATCTGCTAAGGCCAGCAGCAGCGGGAGGAGGCTTAAAGCATCAGAAAAGTTCATTAGCCTACACATAGTTGATTTTATTCAAAAATAGGGTGTGTCTATATATGGAAAAATACTAATTTTAAAATGTTGACCAATCGATTGGTTGAAAGAACAGATGACTCTCAGTCTACAAAGATTATATATTTTTTCTGGTACAGCCTACTTAGTAGAGAGACTAACATGGGAATTAATTTCTGCATGTTACCAACAAGCCTGCAGTGCTGAGTCATTGTCTGGTGTGGCTAACAGGCACAGCTGTTGAGCTGCTCACTGATAAGTACTACTTGCGACAGAGGATAGGCTAAACAACAGGTTTTCAAAAAAGACTGGTGCTTGAAAACACCCAATACAGCATCGTAACACTTGTCTGTTGCACTACAGACCACACGGATGAAAAGATTGCACGACAGAGATACTCACCAGTGCTGTCAACTGTAGCATGGAGAATCAGAAAGGCACAGGTTAGCGCTCCCTGCTCTCCATCACCGTGTAACCTAACCACCATGTTTCACATTTAAAAAAAAAAACGGATCTGAAGTTTTTGAAGCGGTTTTCAATTTATGTGTTTTTGGTTAACTATCCTGTGTGTGTGTGTGTGTGTGTGTTTGCATTAAGCAGGGATGGGTGGTGGGAGTTGGAGGCCTCTGTCCTGATCAATTCAGTTTGTATGCTGGGCCTTACTGGGGTTGGGCTGCAGCAGAACCTCTGTCTGCCTGAAGATTTTCTCTGTCCAGTTTTTAGTGGAATCAGCACGGCTGAGCAGATTCTCAAAGTGGGCATCCAGCTCAGTCTTCTCTACCTGTCCAAACTTTTCCCCTGTGAACTTTGACAAAAGAAACAATAACAGCATCACCCTTTCAGTTCTCAGTAAACAAGGCCTATTGCAGCAACTCAACATCAATAGTGACCTTCCACTGTTTGTGTGTATCATTGTACTTTCACATGGTGGCCCTATGCCATGCCACTAGAAGCGGCATCATATCACTGGTTCTGGGGATGCACTTCATGTCATGGTCTCCTCATAGGCTACTGGAAAGCATACAACTAAATGCCAAGTCCTAATAGGCCATTAAACAATACACCTGCTAGTTTCCCCATCTAATATTTCACCAGTCTTTTCCCCATTCCCAGTATCCTCTGCCAATGGGTTCAGATACAAAGATAAACTAATCTGAATGCAATTTCTATGGGCTGAGCAGACATTCATTGCTTTATGTGCAACATAGTCATTAGGAAATCAGTCTGACTGTCATTCCCTGGGGAGATTTTCATCATGACCTGTTACACAGTCACAATAATGAAATATATCTCTTGCGTTGGCATTTTTTGGGGGGTGAGGGTACGAAAGGTCACGTCTGACCCCATAGATACTGACTGTACCTGAAACCGAAAAGCAAAGAGTTCTTCGAAAACATGACTATAGTAGATAGCGAAAACATAGCTACCTAGCATCAAGCTAGCAGTGCCAGTGGCTATAGCAGACAGCATAGAAACCTTCCTCTAATATCTAGCTAATGTACTGGCAAATATGCTAAATCATATGTAATGATGCTTCCAGTTTTTACATCTGACCCCATAGACATAGATACACTGACTGTACCCGAAACCGAAAAGCACATAGTTTTTTCAAAAACATAGCTAAATTAGATAGCGAACGTTTGTTAGCCAAAATATAGCTAGCTGTCGATAGCCACTGGCACTGCTAGCTTGATGCTATAGCAGACGGCACAGAAACCTTCTAATATCTAGGTAAAGGACTGGCAAATATGCATAAATCAGATATGTAATGATGCTTCCAGTTTTTACTGAAGCCAGACGCTAGCTAACGTCAGCTAGCTAGTTATCGAACATTAGCTAGCTAGCGAGCAACAGTATACAGTAACTTTAACGTTATTTAGTCAATTTATTGGAGACACGAAATACATTTAATGTACACATATAGTTACTGTTAGATGAGTTACCTGTATAGCTCGAGTGAAAAAAATTCCTGCATCCGAAGCTAATTTCTTCACGTTGAAATCCATATCAGTATTATCTGGCTAAACCAACGACTAACGTTAGCTAGCGATAGATGAACACACACCGTCTCCACGAGAGTTCACCGCATCAAGCTAGCTACTGTATGTCCAGTCAGGGACATGACGTTACGTTGCCCAGTCAGTGACAGCGCTAGCTCGGATCTGTCAAGCAATGTGTCCCCGGTATTTACACATCCTGGAATCATTCCTTATATCCTTTATCGTCTACCCATACTACAATTTATGCAGCGTATGGTTTATTATGCAGTGACATGTTTTTATTATTGATTCCGTATTCACGACTAATTGCAAGAAAATGTTATAGATATTCATGCGTGATTGTTTTCTGAGAAACTTGGCACATAATTGTTTGGGTAAAATATATCTTCAGTGAAATTCCTGTTGGTAATTGATTTATATAAACACACAGAATACCATAATAATATGAACAAATTTAATAATAAGTATAAACTGGATGGTTTGAGCCCTGAATACTGATTGGCTGACATACAATGGGTATGACAACACTTTTCTTTTTACTGCTCTAATTGCGTTGGTAACCAGTTTCAAATAGCAATAAGGCACCCCGGGGGTTTGTGGTATACGGCCAATATAAGAGCTGTATCCAGGCACTCCGCGTTGAGTCGTGACTAAGAACAGCCCATAGCCGCAGTATATTGGTCATAGACACCACAACCCCTCAGGCCTTATTGCTTAATTAAATTGTGCGTGTTATATCTGTATTTTGAAATAGGCTACCACCACTACAACAGAAGCTGTGGTGCCACTTATTGTGCATACTGTTACCAACAAAAACAAAAAAAAATGCCCAGATTATCAATTGAATAATCAGTCTCCTCTGTGTCTTTCAATTGGCTTTGAGATGGCTAGATGCATTTCTAGAGACAGTGTCCCTGTTTTACTTGGTGTGGTCCTTTACCCACCGGCAGAACCTCTGGGAGTAGGTAGATGGGCTGACAGTGGAGAAGGCTCTGCCAGGGAAGCACAGACTCTTCCACAGGTTCTCCAGCCTTTTCTTCAAACCATACACAGTAAAAATGTCTACAATACCCACAAAGTAGCGCAGCTCTGGCCCATCTATGACATGCACTGAGTTCTTGAAATTAGGCAGCAGCCTACGGTGATGAGCATGGAACTCCTGGAGTTCTGCATCTGTACCGTTTACAGAGGGCAGGTTTATCTCCTGGCAGGTGATTGAATGGTCTGACCCACTGTCTATTGCATCTGATGCCAGTCGAGAAGAGTCTCCCCCCAACAATGGAATAGTGGGGTGATCTTCCTCTGTGGGACTGTCTTGGGCCATGGACCTGCAGAGGAAAGAGCGTGTAAGAACTGAATAACAAAAGAGATAACAATCAGCTTACATTAGGATAAGAGTAAAAGCCCTCATTACCAATGATCTTCTCACTGTGTTACCTTACATTAGCTGAGCAACGACTGCATGTCTGGAGTGTCCAATAAAGACTACTCAGTAAAAAAAAAAAAATCCTTACAGTAGATTGTGCGCCACTGAACACCTACTTTTCAGTGCGCACAATAAGGTTACTAAAGGAGTGCTTCCCGTCCAGCTCATCTTTGTGCAAGGGTTGATGGGCCAGCAAGATGCTGTAGTCAAGCACATTGAGGCTACGGAGGAAAGCTGTGTCTATTTCAACCTGATCCACAAGCCAGGAGCTCTTCTGATCTGTCAACACATGATAAACGTTTACTTCTTAGGGGAATGCATGTGTTTTTACCTTTGTGAATGGCACTTAATTTCCATTTAAGTCATAAGACACAAGGAAACAACACAAATTATGACTTTCTCCATTCCGTCAGGTGCTGGCAGATAAAGGGCATACCAGGCTCTTACCCAGAATGATGTGCTTTCCTTCAAAGTTGTTATCCTTCAGAATCTTAACTGGGCTTCCAGTAGATGCAGGGTCAGTCCACCTACCCACCTCACAGCCCTTAATGTCATATCTAAGAGACAAGGACAAAATTGTAAAAAAAATATATTTCTGGATTGTGTGTTAACTACATGACTACATCACAAATGTTCACCTTGTATCAATCCTCTCGTCCGGGTAAAACACACTCTGCATCACAATGAAATACTTCTGAGAAAGATTAAGAGAAGAGTTAAATAGTTGTTTTTTACAGCTGTGTTTGAATGTGTACTTCATTATAATCACCTTTGTTTCATTTGGTACTTGGATACTATGGAGACCTGGAATAAGAAAAGAGCATGCACAGCTGACAAAATGATATGCAACAGGTGACATTCTACCCAATATTTCTCATGGGATATTTTCTCTCTCACCCAGGAACCTGACCAACAACGAGTGGGGGTATTTCTCCAAGTGATCCATATATGCCATCAGGTTGGAAAGAAGAAACTTCACCTCCCGCTTATTCTGTGTCTTTAGGAAGAACCTCTTGTCATTCCTTAAGGAGGTAAAAAAAAATCTAAAATAAGGCCTTTTCTACATGTGCTGCTATAGAGTTGGGATAGATTAAATGTGTTGATTTTATGATTTGTATGTTGTCCTTCAGTAGGCCTCACGTGAGGAAGAAGTCAGCCTTGCTCTTGGAGTTGCTCATGAACTGTAGATAGCAGCAGTCTGAAGAGAGGGATCTCTTGTACTCCTCCTCCTCTATGTCCAGGGACCGCCGCAGGCTGGAAAACACCAGTCCTGCAAATGTCTGCATCTCATAGTCCTACAGGGACAGGCAACAGAGGACCATGGATCAAAACAGATATGTCCCACAAAACATTTACTAAAATAGACAGTAAATTGTCAGGATTGGTTTTCCATGCGAATAGTGATTCATAGTGTTATTCATGTGAATATTGTTTAAATAGCACCTTGTGGACTTGAGTCTGCTCCGATTTGTAATGTTCAGCAGAAAGTTCATCCTGAGTGAAATAATAAATCAACCCACAATGAAAAGGTTTGTCATATGCAACACAAAAACTATGGGTATTTAGCAGATGCTCTTATCTAGAGTGACTTACAGTTAATGCTTTCATTTTAAGATACTGTGGCTAGAATGCATTCGGAAAGTGTTTAGACCCCTTCACTTTTTCCACATTGTTACGTAACAGCCTTATTCTAACATGGATTAAATTGTCCCCCCACCCCCTCAATCTACACACAATACTCCATAATGATAAAGCAAAAAACGGGTTAAGAAATGTTTGCAAATGTATAAAAATAAATAAAAACACTAAAATATCAAATTTACATAAGTATTCAGACACTTTACTCAATACTTTATTGAAGCACCTTTGGCAGCGATTACAGCCTCAAGTCTTCTTGGGTATGATGCTAAAAACTTGGCACACCCGTCTTTAGGGAGTTTCTCCCATTCTTCTCTGCAGATCCTCTCAAGCTCTGTCAGGTTGGATGGGGAGCATCACTGCACAGGTATTTTCAGGTCTCGCCAGAGATGTTCGATCGGGTTCAAGGCCAGGCTCTGGGTGGGCCACTGAAGGACATTCAAAAAAGCCACTCCGGCATTGTCTTGGCTGTGTGCTTAGGGTCATTGTCCTGTTGGAAGGTGAACCTTCACCCCAGTCTGAGGTCCTGCGCGCTCTGGAGCAGGTTTTCATCAAGGATCTCTCTGTACTTTGCTCCGTTCATCTTTCCCTCGATCCTGACTAGTCTCCCAATCCCTGCCACTGAAAAACATCCCCACACCATGATGCTGCCACCACCATGCTTCACCGTAGGGATGGTATTGGCCAGGTGATCAGCAGTGCCTCGTTTCCTCCGTAAGTGACGCTTGGCATTCAGGTCAAAGAGTTCAATCTTGGATTCATCATACCAGAGAATCTGGTTTCTCATGGTCGGAGAGTCCTTTAGATGTCTTTTGGCAAACTCCGAGCAGGCTGACATGCATCTTTTACTGAGGAGTGGCTTCCGTCTGGCCACTCTACTATAAAGGGCTGATTGGTGGAGTGCTGCAGAGATGGTTGTCCTTCTGGAAGGTTCTCCCATCTCCACAGAGGAACTCTGGAGCTCTGTCAGAGTGAACATCGGGTTCTTGGTCACCTCCCTGACCAAGGCCCTTCTCCCCCGACTGATCAGTTTGGCCGGGCGGCCAGCTCTAGGAACAGTCTTGGTGGTTCCAAACTTCTTCCATTTAAGAATGATGGAGGCCAATGTGTTCTTGGAGACCTTCAAGGCTGCAGAAATGTTTGGTACCCTTCCCCAGATCTGTGCCTCGACACAATCCTGTCTCGGAGCTCTTGGACAACTCCTTTTGACCTCATGGCTTGGTTTTTGCTCTGACGTACTGTCAACTGTGGGACCTTATATAGACAGGTTTGTGCCTTTCCAAATCAATTGAATTTACCACAGGTGGACTCCAATCAAGTGATGATCGATGGAAACAGGAGGCCCCGGAGCTCAATTTCGAGTCTCATAGCGAAGGTTCTCAATACTTATGTAAATAAGGTATTTGTTTTTTTAAATTTACAAAACATTTCTAAAACTTGTTTCGCTTTGTCATTATGGGGTATTGTATGTAAAATAATTTAATACATTTTAGAATAAGGCTGTAATGTAACAAAATGTGGAAAAAGTCAAGGGGCCTGAATACTTTCCGAATGCACTGTCGATGGGACAACTACATATCTCAGTCATAGTAAGTAACTGTTACCTCAAAGTAGCTACCAAAGACAGTGCTAGTAGTGGGGAAAGGTCAAATACGAGTATTAGTTCACAAAAGGCAATCTTATTAAATTGGGGGCGGGGGGTGCTGTGGGATTATTTAAGAAACTCTTTGAAGAGGTACTTGCATTGTACTTCGAAATATGCTGAACAAAAATATAAAATATCTATCTGTATAAAATATCTGTCTGTAATAAAGCCCTTTTGTGGGGAAAAACTAATTCTGATTGGCTGGGCCTTGCTCCCAAGTAGCTGCGCCCCTGCCCAGTCATGTGAAATCCATAGATTAGGGCCTAATAATTTATTTCAATTGACTGAACTGTAACTCAGTAAAATATTTGAAATTGTTGCATTTACATTTTTTATTCAGGACAGATGTACAATGCAAGTACTGTATGTACAGTACTTCTCTCAGAGGTGTGTCAATGTAGTAAGTTACTATGGTATAAAAATATATTCTGTGCGACAGTTGAAATAGTGTGTATATTGTTGTCTATAGTTTTACTGACAGGTCCTGGTGGGTCGATGCCGGTCTGTAGGGCAGCATGCAGCCCCTCTTTCATAAGACAGGTGAAGGTGTAGAACTCATGTTCCTGGTTGATTTCAAACAGGCCTAACATTCTCCAGCGCCTCCTCAGACCCCACCACCGCCTCCGCCTTGTTGTCCCAGAGTAAGGCTGACCGATCCTCTTCTCCATCTGACACACACACAGTGCACAAAACTTGAAGAACACCTTCCTAATATTGAGTTGCACCCACTTTTTCCCTTTAGAACAGCCTCAATTCATCAGGGCATGGACTCTACAATGTGTCCCATGTTGACTCCAATGCTTCCCACAGTTGTGTCAAGTTGGCTGGATGTCCTTTGGGTGGTGGACTATTCTTGATACACACAGGAAACTGATGAGCGTGAAAAAAAACACGCTCATCAGACCGATGTGCCTGGCACCTACTAGCATATCCCGTTCAAAGGCACTTAATTATTTTGTCTTGCCCATTCACCTTCAATGGCACACATACACAATCCATGTCTCAAGGCTTAAACCTCCTTTAACCGGTCTCTTCCCCTTCATCTACATTGATCGAAGTGGATTTAACCAGTGACATCAACAAGGGATCATAGCTTTCACCTGGATTCACCTGGTCAGTCTGTCATGAAAAGAGCAGGTGTTCCTAATGTTTTGTACAATCAGTGTATACTGAGTAGTTCAATTTCAAGTTAGACAGGTGTTTTTAATTTGAAGAAATTGGAACTCTTGTGGCTAAGAAATTCATATTTTTGGGGAGAACATGGACAACTGTATATTCATTACAACAGTAAACAATGTCTGAGTGTAACTGGCATGAAAGCTGATAACTTTTGTGAACATAGTGGTTCTTACCTTAACCTGGTTTCCTGACGTTGTCCTGTATCTTTGGATGCCTGGCTGTACCAAGAATATCTGAATTCAGTGAAAATCGTTAGTCATTATTTTCATATTCAATTGAATAGCATTTGGTTTATCCATATATAGAAAAAGAAGCACATTTCATGACAATTGTCTATATTCTCTTAACTCTTTCTCCAGCCGAGAGTAGTACCACAGTAAGCGTGTTGGACAAGATTTTCAGGGTGTATCACACCTGCAGAGACCTAAAAGTTGTGTGAAAAGCAGTGAGGGTGTTTACTTCCTATTGTAGTGATGTAGGCCATGTTCAAAACAACTGGGAACTTGGAAATCTGCAACTTACGACTTCAGTGCGTTCCAGACAATTGGGAACTTGGAAGAAAACTAGCTCCAACTGGTGAAAATGTTTGTCTGAAGTCTGAAACTCTGGCATCTTTCTGGAGCTAGACCTGAAGATCACTGATGTCAGGATTTTACCTTGTTTTTTTGTCAGACTTCCCAGTTGTCTTGAAAGCACCATTATAGTTCCCCACATTGGATGTGTCATAATACCCATAAAACCTAGTGTTCAAACACAGAAATGATTCCAATCATCTTTCTACCATTCATTTTTCACATAGTGAATTTTTCAAACACTTCAAATTAAGTATGTATTTGGTCAAATCAAATGTAATTTGTCACATGCGTTGAATACAACAGGAGTAGACCTTACCGTGAAATTCTTACTTACAAGCCCTAAACCAACAATGAAGTTCAAGGAATAAAGTTAAGAAAATATTTACTAAATAAACTAAAGTAAAAAAATGAAATAAAAAGTAACACAATAAAATAACAATAACAAGGCTATATACAGGGGGTTCCCGTACCAAGTCCATGTGCTGGGGGTGGGGTGTTAATGTAAATAGTCCGGGTGGCCATTTTATTAATTGTTCAGCAGTCTTATGGCTTGGGGGTAGAAGCTGTTAAGGAAGCTTTTGGACCTAGACTTGGCACTCCGGTACCGCTTGTCGTGCAGTAGCAGAGAGAACAGTCTGGGTGACTGAAGTCTTTGACAATTTGTTGGGCCTTCCTCTGACACCGCCTAGTATATAGGTCCTGGATGGCTGGAAGCTTGGCCCCAGTGATGTACTGGTCCGTACGTGATGTACCTCTGTTGAGCCTTTCGGTTGGATGTCAAGCAATTGGCATACCAGGCCGTGATGCAACCGGTCAGGATGCTCTCGATGGTGCAGCTGTAGAACTTTTTGAGGATCTGGGGACCCATGTCAAATCTTTTCAGTCTCCTGAGAGGGAAAAGGTGTTGTCATGCCCACTTCGCGACTTGGTGTTTGGACCATGATAGTTTGTTGGTGATGTGGACACCAAGGAACTTGAAACTCTCAACCCGCTCCATTACAGCCCAGTCAATGTTAATGGGGGCCTGTTCGGCCTTCCTTTTCTTGTAGTCCACAATTAGCTCCTTTGTCTTGCTCATATTGAGATACCTCTTCCCTATAGGCTGTCCCATCACTGTCGGTGATGTTGTGTCGTCAGAAAACGTAATGATGGTGTTGGAGTCGTACTTGGCCACGCAGCCGTGGTTGAACTGGGAGTACACGAGGGGAGTAAGCACACACCCCTGAGGGGCCCCAGTGTTGAGGATCAGTGTGGCAGATGTGTTGTTGCCTACCCTTAACATCTGGGGGCGGCCCGTCAGGAAGTCCAGGATCCAGTTGTAGAGGGAGGTGTTTAGTTCCAGGGTCCTTAGCTTAGTGATGAGCTTTGTGTGTACTATGGTGTTGAACGCTGAGCTGTAGGGTAACCTTGGCATGACATTTTGATAACGTGTAATTCTGTCTCGGACAAGGTGAGTTTTGTCAATATATTTGCCTCAATATACAAAAAAACTGTTTGACCGCTAATTAGCAACAGAGAAGACCTCTGCAAGACTACAAATTCCTGCAAGAAGCTCCTACACGTCATCTCTAGCCAACACTGTCAGCTACCATTCACCAGCGCAATCAGAGACCTTCTGTGCCCAATCCATGATGAATCCATGTGCTGTAAAAATCATTTTGTTTTACTTTGCCTAGATAATTGTTTGTACAGTATGTCAACTTTGGTGTCTAGTTCAGACCTTATGGTATTTTTCAAAAGCATTAAAAGGGGAAAAGACCATTATAAGTCTGGCCATGTGGAGAAGTGCAGCTATAGTGAGGGGGTGTAAAGTACTTAAGTAAGAATACTTTAAAGTACTCCTTAAGTTGTTTTGGGGGGTATCTGTACTTTACTTTACTATTTATATTTTTGACAACTTTTACTTTTACTTCACTACATTCCTGAAGAAAATGTTGTACTTTTTACTCCATACATTTTCCCTGACACCCAATAGTACTCATTACATTTTGAATGCTTCGCAAGACAGGAAAATGGTCAGATTCAAGCACTTATCAAGAGAACACTTGGTCATCCCTACTGCCTCTGGCCAGGCAGACTCACTTAACACAAATGCATATTTTGTAAATAATGTTGGAGTGTTGGAGGGTGACCGTGCTTAATATAATTAATTTTAAATGATTTATACTTTTATTTTTACTTTTGATACTTAAGTATATTTAAAACCAAATACTTTTAGACTTTTACTCAAGTAGTATTTTACTGGCTGACTTTCACTTTTACTTGAGTAACTTTCTATTAAGGTATCTATACTTTTACTCAAGTATTACAATTGGGTACTTTTCCACCACTGGGTAAGGGCCAGCATGGGATACAGTTTATCCTGTGTTGGTGAGTGTAGCTATTAAGTTTGAGCATCTTAGCAATACTATGTGTTCTACACAGCTGTCAACATTCAACAAGGAAAGAGACACTTAATCAATTATATAATCAATAACCAGATTACCCTGTATACCAGACTTAGATGAGTGATAACTCAGTTCTAGAATGTTGTCATTGATGAGAATGAATCAAACAATCTATTGACATTCAGAATGATTGACTTTGTTTAGACAACCAGCCTGTATTGTAGTTGCATCACCAGAGCACAGTATTTATTTATCCTGAATGGTACAGCTAGCCTACCTGGTTAAATAAAGGTGAAATAAATGAATAAAAACATGCATTCACACAGTCTTGATTTATAGGATCCTTCCCACTGTATGATTGATATGTCAAGTGATAAAATCCCAAGTTATCAATTAAGTTTAGGGAAAAACGGCACTTGTCCTCTGTTGGTGCTGACATCTTCAGGACAGGAATACCGGTTTACTTAACGGAGGAATAAACACACATGTTCATCATTGGTGTCTTAACCAGAACGGGGGAAAAATGCACTTTATTTATTTTCGCACATGCGCAGTCATACATCTCTCATAGGGCATGACTGTACCAGTGTAAGAACACAACTCAACAACATATTAGTCCACATGCCAACACCCCCACTTGCTCTTATACTGTACAAGTCGTATTCAACCTAACTTTATCAACACATTTAGCTTACAGTTATTCATCTCACAAATGTCAGTTTATATTCCAAACATGTAACCCAAGAATTTTTCATTTTTGAACTTCGTTACAGGTTTAGTCAAAACATCTGCAGCCATGTCTGCCGTTGGACAATATTCAATACTTATTTTACCATCACTGAGTTTAGTTTTTGTTCACATGGTGTTGACCTTGTTTGGTTCATCTTTATTTTCCCTTGACTTTGTGTAAAATCAATGCCTAGGAAATGTCCAAGCCTCCCAAGATCTTTCATCTTAAATTTTTCACTTAACATTTCTTTTACACTTGTGAGTGAGTCACTATCACTAGCAGCGATAATTAGATCATCGACCCAAATTATCAAAATGATCCTTTCTGTTGCAGTTTGTTTGTTATAAACACAGTGATCAGCTGGGTTCTGTGTAAAACCATTTTCACTAAGGTGATCATGCAACATTTTGTTCCAGTTCCTTTCTGACTGTTTCAGGCCGTACAGTGACTTGTTCAGTTTGCAGACTAGTTGCTCACCTGTATCTGACCTGACTTCAAAACCCTCTGGTTGCTCCATGTACACTTCACAGTCAATAGGAGCATGTAGATATGCTGTTTTGACATCCATCTGATGTAACGCTAAGTCATACTGAGCTGCTAGCTGCATCAAACAGCGTACTGATGTCATATTTGCAGTTGGAGAAAAAGTCTCCTTATAGTCTATTCCTGCCACTTGACTATACCCCTTTGCAACATATCTTGCCTTGTATGTCTCAGTCTCATCTGAATTGTTTTTGACCGCATAGACCCACCTGCCCCCCACTGCATTTTTACCCTCTGGCAGTGTGGTTAATGTGAATGTATCATTTTCCCTAAGGGAATCCATCTCCTCCTTCATAGCAGTAGCCCAAATCTCTGATTTTGGTGAAATCATTGCTTCTTTGAAGGTTTGTGGTGCATTGCACATTACTCTGTAGCAGTAGTCAACACTAGGTGGTATCTGGTCATCACATTTCACTTTACACTCATAGTCTTTTAAGTACTGGGGTTTCTTCCTCGCTCTGTCTGGATAGCGTGGACTCTGACCATCTGAAGTCTTGATTTGCACATCTTGTGTATCTTCTGAGTTTTGATCTGCCATCTTGGCTTTCGGCATGGGGTTTTCAAATCTCTCCCCATGAAGATCATCACTGATTTCCAAATCTGTCTGAGTTTGGTGTTCGACTACACCTTTTGTAACACACTTGACTAATCTGTTTTTAAGAACTTTCCCAGTGTCTGGGTAGTAGACTAGGTATGCTGGACTATTTTTATCATACCCGACAAAAATACCCTTTTCACATCTTGCAGTGTATGTGCAAAGTTTTAGACTGATCCAATGAACCATTGTATTTCTGTTAAAAATTTGTATCAAGACTGCCCAAATGTGCCTCATTTGTTTATTAATAACTTTTCATGTTCAAAATTGTGCACTCTCCTCAAACAATAGCATGATATTTTTTTACTGTAATAGCTAATGTAAATAGGACAGTGCAGTTAGATTAACAAGAATTTAAGCTTTCTGCCAATATCAGATATGTCTATGTCCTGGGAAATGTTCTTGTTAATTTCAACCTCATGCTAATCGCATTAGCCTACGTTAGCTCAACCATCCCGTGGAAGGGACACCAATCCCGAAGAAGTTTTTTAACCTGTCTGTGCTAGGGGGCAGTATTTTCAAGGCCGGATAAAAAACGTACCTGATTTAAACTGGTTACTACTCTTTCCCAGAAACGAGAATATGCATATTATTAGTAGATTTGGGTAGAAAACACTCTGAAGTTTCTAAAACTGTTTGAATGGTGTCTGTGACTATAACAGAACTCATATGGCAGGCAAAAACCTGAGAAAATTCCAAGCAGGAAGTGGTCTGTCTGCGAATTTGTAGTTGTCCCTTTGCTTCTCTATCGAAACTACAGTGCCCGTGGGGTTATGTAGCACTTTCTAAGGCTTCCATTGGCTCTCTAAAGCGTTCAAAAAGCGGATTGACGCATCTCCTGTCTCTGGGCAGATAACAGGAGCACAGTTTGTCAGTGGACTGCTTGGTGGCTAAGAGATTGGAAATGCGCGGTCATGAGACCTCAACATTTTTTCTCTTCCTTTTTGAATGAATACAGCATTGTCCGGTTGGAATATTATCGCTATTTTACGAGAAAAATACTATAAAAATTGATTTTAAACAGCGTTTGACATGCTTCTAAGTACGTAAAGCAACATTCTGACATTTTTTGTCTCGAAATGCGCTCGCGCATTACCCTTTGGATAGTGACCTGAACGGACGAACAAAACGGGGGTATTTGCACATAACTATGGATTATTTGGAACAAAAATAACATTTGTTGTGGAAGTAGCAGTCCTGGGAGTGCATTCTGACGAAGAACAGCAAAGGTAATCCAATTTTTCTAATAGTAATTCTGAGTTTAGGTTGCCCCGAACTTCGCGGGTGTCAAATTAGCTAGCCGTGATGGCTGAGCTATGTACTCAGAATATTGCAAAATGTGCTTTCACCGAAAAGCTATTTTAAAATCTGACATAGCGATTGCATAAAGGAGTTCTGTATCTATAATTCTTAAAATAATTGTTATGTATTTTGTCAACGTTTATCATGAGTAATTTAGTAAATTCACTGGAAGTTTTCGGTGGGAATACAATTTCTGAACATCACACGCCAATGTAAAAAGCAGTTTTTTTATATAAATATGAACTTGATTGAACAAAACATGCATGTATTGTATAACATAATGTCCTAGGAGTGTCATCTGATGAAGATCATCAAAGGTTAGTGCTGCATTTAGCTGTGTTTTGGGTTATTGTGACATATATGCTTGCTTGAAAAATGGCTGTGTGGTTATTTGTGCCTATGTACTCTCCTAACATAATCTAATGTTTTGCTTTCGCTGTAAAACCTTTTTGAAATCGGACAATGTGGTTAGATTAACGAGAGTCTTATCTTTCAAATGGTGTAAAATAGTCATATGTTTGAAATATTGAAATTATTGCATTTTTGAGGTATTTGTATTTCGCGCCACGCGATTCCACTGGCTGTTGAATAGAGTGGGACGCTAACGTCCCACCTAGCCCATAGAGGTTAATAAATATACAGATGATTTTCGTATGGTGTGACCTATCCAACTCTACTTCTTATTTGGAATTCAATGGAACGAGGAAGGATGCCAGATGCAGGGATAGCAGGCTACCTGCTTCCTGCTATCCCTGCATCTGGCATCCTTCCTCGTTCCATTGAATTCCAAATAAGAAGTAAGTAGAGTTGGATAGGTCACACCATACGAAAATCATCTGGACTGCTTAACTAGAGCGAGAGAGAGTACATCTCAACACCCAATCTTAAGTCATGAGAACCTTACACAAGCATGACAAACATACTGTGCAGATATATCTACAAATTCATTGTTGTACACAATATTGTGTCATATTTGATGAGTTACTGACCTGTCCATCCACAGGCTCGATCTTCTGTAGTTTCAACAACTGGACACTTGTGCTCAGATCACACTGGCACAGGATGTCCATGCACCGGATGGGCTGAGGATGGCACTCCTATTGGATGGGAAATCAAAGAGACATTTGGTCAGTGGTGGGTCTTTTTCAATGCCTTATCAACATCTTTATCTGGACAGAAAATACATTGTTTATTATAACACAAACCCACCTTGTGACAAGTGGTCCCTCAACATCCAATCCTCATGCCTCATTGTTTGTTCTTGTTTTCCAATCAACAGCTACTTCTCTGATGAGTGGGTCTTGGAGGTTTACAAGTACACAGCAAGTCTGCACCAGCATATTACTATAACAATGCAGATAAGGTGGGATGAATCTCAGGATTTTTTAATCTTTTGGTAGAGCATTTGCCCTCTCAACATGGATCCTATTTCTCGATATGTCTTTTGTGAGATGTCTCTCACTCTCTGTGAACCTTCCATGGATCAAGAAAGGAGGAATGTGTTTGTGTTTGTTGTCTGTAGCTTATGCCTGCCCATATCATAACCCCACTGCCTCAATGGGTCACTCTTTAGCTTAAGGCATGAGGACAAGCACACTACCTTATGTTTCAGGGCATGAGGGCAACCTTATGAATTCTACCACTTATTGTCCCCAGCACAAGGTGTATCTGTGTAATGATCATGCTGTTTAATCAGCTTCTTGATATGCCACACCTGTCAGGTGGATTCGTTATCTTGGCAAAGGAGAAATGCTCACTGACAGAGATGTAAACAAATTTGTGACAACATTTTAGAGAAATAAGCTTTTTGTGCGTATGGAACATTTCTGGGAACTTTTATTTCCGCTCATGAAACATGGGACTTAGATGTTGTAGTTCTGTATGATAGCCACATTAGTGGCTAATTAATATTTCATTTTGGGTGGTGATTACAGGAGAATTTATTGATAAAAGTTACTTTTCCGAGAGAGATTAACGTTGTTATCAAAACGTCAAGCCTATACAAAAAAGGGAATACCTAGTCAGTTGTACAACTGAATGCCTTCAAATTTGTCTTCCACATTTAACACAACCCCTCTGAATCAGAGTGGTGTGGGGGGCTGCCTTAGTTGACATCCACAGGGAACTGCCTCACTCAGGGGCCAAACAACATATTTTTACCTTGTCAGCTCAGGGATTCGATCCAGCAACCTTTCAGTTTTCGGCTCAGTGCTCTAACCACTAGGCTACCTGCCTCCCCGCTGTATACAAAGTCGTTTTAATACCCCCTATGGTGGAAATGGTGGGAAAAACAATTGGAACCATTTCCGTGTTTGACCGCTAGATTTTTATGGGTATTATTACTCATACTGTGGTACTCAATATAGGGGACTGTCACACATGCAGAGGCGTAAAAGCTGTGTGCAATGCAGTGATGGCGTCAACTTACTGCCTATCATAGTGATTTATATAGGGGGCTGTCAAGCAATTGTTTCAGGGCATGAGGGCAAGCACACTACCTTATGAACCTCTACCACTATAAAGCTGAACAAAGAAGTATGTCTTCTGCACCATTATTGTCACATTATATTTTAAGTGTGCGGAGTAGTTTTATTCTATCCAGTCCCATCTGTGTTTAATACCCCCACACCCTAGCCTAAAGCTGCAACTTCTCATTATAGAGGGGAAATATTCAATGTATAATTTAATGTATGGGAATAGCTATAATACAGGAGTAGTCTGAACTAAATTGTGTGTATATATGGGTTTGTGCATGGTGTCATTGATTGTTTATGTGCCTCTGGGAACAGATCACACCTTGTGGACTGCCTGGAATGTGTCAGAAGATGGGCTCTAATGAGTTTGTCAGTGGCACTACGATGTTACATTACAAATGGCTGCCTTAATGAACCTTCCTCAACAGACAACTAGCTAGAGGTCCACTTCAACATCGATCCAGATAAGGTTTCAGATGGTTCTTTACTTTATCCATCTGCTTTGGTGTCATTTCATCGTCTCCCTCCATGTCCAACACTTCGCCTTGCACTCGGCCTTGAAGAGGAGAAGGATGGGCTGTTTTAAAATAAGTAACTGTAGACGCATCATGAAGGATGGCTCAGGGGTGATAAACCTGGCAGCCATTGGAGATTCAGATGGATTCCTGTCACAGTTAAAGCCTGTGCCATCTGAGAATGTGCCACTGAATGCAGAGATCCTCCTCTCCTTCAGCACGTCAACCATTCTCTGAGCAGGGACAGACTGCACAGATATGGTTGCCTGTTTGACAGTCAGGTATTTACTTTTTCGTAAAAATCTTCATAGTTAAAAAATATATATGCAGTATTTTGTGTTGGTCAATATTACATACTGTAAAGCATCGATATAGGCCTAAGTCTTTACAGAGGACCCCAAAGATTAATTCAATAATTTTTTATTTACTGGACAGGTTTTACAGAAATAACACATACATCAGTCATTACATAAACTATGGAAGACATGAGGACAAATAAATCCATGACAACAACAGCTTGCAGACAAATTCTGTTTCATATTGTGGTAAGCAGAAGCGTAATTCAGAAGTGTCATTATTGTTGTCTGTGCTCAACACTAACATCAGCTTTCCCTAGTCCTAGAGTACACCTACCCCCTGACATCAGCTTTCCCTAGTCCTAGAGTACACCTACCCCCTGACAGTAGCTTTCCCTAGTCCTAGAGTACACTTACCCCCTGACATCAGCTTTCCCTAGTCCTAGAGTACACCTACCCCCTGACATCAGCTTTCCCTAGTCCTAGAGTACACCTACCCCCTGACAGTAGCTTTCCCTAGTCCTAGAGTACACCTACCCCCTGACATCAGCTTTCCCTAGTCCTAGAGTACACCTACCCCCTGACATCAGCTTTCCCTAGTCCTAGAGTACACCTACCCCCTGACAGTAGCTTTCCCTAGTCCTAGAGTACACCTACCCCCTGACAGTAGCTTTCCCTAGTCCTAGAGTACACCTACCCCCTGACATCAGCTTTCCCTAGTCCTAGAGTACACCTACCCCCTGACAGTAGCTTTCCCTAGTCCTAGAGTACACCTACCCCCTGACAGTAGCTTTCCCTAGTCCTAGAGTACACCTACCCCCTGACATCAGCTTTCCCTAGTCCTAGAGTACACCTACCCCCTGACAGTAGCTTTCCCTAGTCCTAGAGTACACCTACCCCCTGACAGTAGCTTTCCCTAGTCCTAGAATACACCTACCCCCTGACATCAGCTTTCCCTAGTCCTAGAGTACACCTACCCCCTGACATCAGCTTTCCCTAGTCCTAGAGTACACCTACCCCCTGACATCAGCTTTCCCTAGTCCTAGAGTACACCTACCCCCTGACATCAGCTTTCCCTAGTCCTAGAGTACACCTACCCCCTGACAGTAGTGCTCCACTGTAGGCCCAAAACTTTGGTGGAGACATCCACATGCAGATCTGGGTGGAAAATCCCTATGCCTGTCCCAACACCTGTGCCCTGGGGGATGTGGGTCCTGGCACCATCGTCCTCTCCCTCAACGCCATCACCTACTTCATCCTGGGTAAATAGTGTATCCACATCTACAGACAGGTGACAGCAGATGACATACTATATTACAGTGTGCCCTCTTTTAAGCCCCTTTTATCCTCCCCTCGCCTCCTCTCCGTGCTCCTTTCTGCAGGGTCCTCTACTCTGCATCCATTCAGGACAGGCAGTGGAGTGCAGATCGCTCCAGAGGAAAGTGTGTGGTGCATGCTCGGTTACATGTTCACGAAACGCAGAAGGAATAGAGGAGCAGAAGATACATCTCCCTGTGAGAGGAAACCCTGTGAAGGGTGGGATAGTATAAATGGTGAATGAGATGGTGGGAGATAAAGAAAACTTGCACTTTTATTTAAGTGCCATTCTTCCTGAGTTGCTCTATGATGAGACAGACAATATATCTAGTGATGGAACTGATATTTATGCAGGACACATGATTTTCTATCTGTTCTTGAGTGGGTTAATAGCAGTGGGGTAGCATTAAACAACATAACTAAGAACCAGACTAACATCTGAAACAAAGCAATTTCTCCATTTAGTTTAAAGAGCCAATGCAGCTGTTTTTATCTCAATATCAAATCATTTCTAGGTAACAATTAAGTACCTTACTGTGATTGTTTCTTTTTGAGCATTTTAATTGAAAACAAATTGCTTGTAAGCAAAGAGCAATTTTTTAAGCAGGAATTTAGCTAGGACTGTCTGGGGTGGGGGGTCTGAGTGGGGAAGGGAAAGCAGAAAACTAGTTGTTATTGGCAGAGAGTTTTGGAACTCTTATTGGGCTATTAACTAATTTACCGCCTGGTGATGTAAGCAGGCAGGCCAAAACTTAAACCCACCAAAACACGAAGAAATTTCAATGGTCTTTTCAAACGGCTCTTACACAAAGGAAATATCATACTTTTCACAGTATTATTCCAACCTCAGTGTGGAAATATATATATACACACAGTACCAGTCAAAAGTTTGGACACCTACTCATTCAAGGGTTTTTCTTTATTTTTACTATTTTCTACATTATAAAATAATAGTGAAGACATCAAAACTATGAAATAACACATGGAATCATGTAGTAACCAAAAAAAGAACAAATCAAAATATATTTTATAGTTGAGATTTTTCAAAGAAGCCACCCTTTGCCTTGATGACAGCTTTGCACACTATTGGCATTCTCTCAACCAGCTTCATGAGGTAGTCACCTGGAATGCATTTCCATTAACAGGTGTTCCTTGTTAAAAGTTAATTTGTGGAATTTCTTTCCTTCTTAATGCGTTTGAGCCAATCAGTGGTGTTGTGACAAGGTGGGGGGGGGGGGGGGGTTTACAGAAGATAGCCCTATTTGGTAAAAGACCAAGTCCATATTATGGCATGAACAGCTCAAATAAGTTGTTCATGACAGTCCGTCATTACTTTAAGACATGAAGATCAGTCAAGAACATTTCAAGAACTTTGAAAGTTTGTTCAAGTGCAGTCGCAACAACCATCAAGCACTATGATGAAACTGGCTCTCATGAGGACCACCACAGGAAAGGAAGACCCAGAGTTACCTCTGCTGCAGAGGATACGGTCATTAGAATAACTGAACCTCAGATTGCAGCCCAAATAAATGTTTCACAGAGTTAAGTAACAGACACATCTCAACATCAACTGTTCAGAGGAGACTGCGTGAATCAGGCCTTCATGGTCAAATTGCTGCAAAGGAACCACTACTAAAAGGACACCAATAAGAAAAAGAGACTTGTCTGGGCCAAGAAACACGAGCAATAGACATTAGACCGGTGGAAATCTGTCCTTTGGTCTGATGAGTCCAAATTTGAGAATTTTGGTTCCAAAAGACATGTCTTTATGACATGCAGAGTAGGTGAACGGATGACATTTGCATGTGTGGTTTCCACCATGAGGTATGGAGGAGGAGGTGTAATGGTGCTTTGCTGGTGACACTGTCTGTGATTTATTTGGAATTCAAGGCACACTTATCCAGCATGGCTACCACAGCATTCTGCAGCGATACGCCATCCCATCTGGTTTGTGCTTAGTGGGACTATCATTTGTTTTTCAACAGGACAATGAACCAAAACACAACTCCAGGCTGTGTAAGGGCTATTTGACCAAGGAGAGTGATGGAGTGCTGCATCAGATGACCTGGCCTCCACAATCACCAGACTTCAACACAATTGAGATGTTTTGGGATGAGTTGGACTGCAGAGTAAAGGAAAACCAGCCAACAAGTGCTCAGCATATGTGGGAACTCCTTCAAGACTGTTGGAAAAGCATTCCTCATGAAGCTGGTTGAGAGAATGCCAAGAGTGTGCCAAGCTGTCATCAAGGGAAATGGTGGAAACTTTGAAAAATCTAAAATATATTTTGATTTGTTAACACTTTTTTAGTTACAACATGATTCCATGTGTTATTTAATAGTTTTGATATATTCACTATTATTCTACAATGTAGAAAATAGTAAAAATAAAGAAAACCCATGAATGAGTAGGTGTGTCCAAACTTTTGACTGGTACATATATATATATATATTCACAAAACATTTCTGGAGGATCTCAAAAATAGATAAGATTACAGTCAATTGTTTTTTTAGTATACATGTGCATTTGTTAAAATAATCTAAAATCTATTTATTTTGTTAAAATAATATTACAAAAGACAAGATTAGACAAATTGTTAATGTATGTGTAGGACACTGGGGCTTTGTGCGTAGCTTAAAACCCTCTTCAAACACAGGAAAGGAGAATGGAAAAATATGGCTTTTTAATACATTATTAATATCTGAAGTGCTGTTGCAATGAATGTCACATCACCCGAGACCACCAAACTCTGCCGTGGTTAATATAAGCCCATGTGTCAATGTTGTGGAAAATTAGATCCATATTTTGCCACCACAACAATATCATATTTTGTACATAATGCCTTCAGAAAGTATCCACACCCCTTACGCTTTCTACATTGTTGTTACAGCCTGAATTTAAAATCATTAATGTCACTGGCCTACACACCCTTCATTAAAAATGAAAATATGAAATGTCTTGAGTCAATAAGTATTCAACCCCTTTGTTATGGCAAGCCTAAAAAAGTTCTGGAGTAATAATTTGCTTGAGTCACATAATAAGTTGCATGGACTCACTGTATGTGCAATAATAGTGTTTAACAGGATTGTTGAATGACTACCTCATCTCTGTACCCCATACCTATAATTATCTATAAGGTCCCGCAGTCAGGTAGTGGATTTTAATCATAGGTTTAACCACAAAGACCAGGGAGGTTTTCCCAATGCCTCGCAAAGATGGGCAAAAATTAAAAAGCAGACATTGAATGTACTGAAGTTATTAATTACACTTTGGATGGTGTATCAATAGACCCAGTAACTATGAAGACACAGGGGTCCTTCCTTACTCAGTAGCTGGAGAGGCACTAAACCGCTCAGGGATTTCACTACGAGGCCAATGGTGACTTTAAAACAGTTAAGAGATTAATGCCTGTGATAGGAGAAAACTGAGGATGGATCAACAACATTGTAGTTACTCCACAATACTAACCTAATCGACAGAGTGAAAAGGAGGAAGCTAGGGGTATGAATACTTTCTGAAGGCACTGTACACAGACGGATATTATTTAAGGCAGTCTTCATAGGCAGACTACTTATAGATGATAGTTATTAGCACATTGCAAAATGTTGAAGCTGAACCAGTGTATCAGACCTCCAAGCATTTAGTCCATAACAACAGTCATTTTAGTCACATAGGATAGAAAAGGTAAAATCACAGTTAACATTCAGACATGCAGGAAAACAGTTATATATATATATATATATATATATAAATAATATATCTAAATATAAATAAGAGAGAGAGAGAAAGAGAGGGAGAGAGTATGTCATTCTATAAAATATATAATACAACAGGGAATCTTTTAACCATCTTTGTAGTGTTAAAATTACAAAATATTACATTACAAAATAGAACAAACCAACCAGCTGGATGGAAAACACAAACAAATGATGATCCTTCATAAGATCATGTTTGGAGACATCTACTGGTGTAAAAGTATGCTGAATATGTATGCCCAAATCTGAGAACAACACCTAGCTTCTTACCTCTGGTGTTTGCACCAAATAACCATCAAATGGGTTTAGAACTTATAGCATATAAAACTTCCCGAATCTGCTACACCTATCCAGTTCCTTGAGATCTGTAATTACAAAAAAAATTACAGAATAGGAGATGTCTGTTTTTTGGAGACATAATCCTCACTCGTTTCCTTCTCAAAACCCATTGGAGGAGAAGGTCAGAGGGGAGGGACCTCTGGCTTTCTCATCCAATGGGTTAAGAGAAGGAAACAAGTGGACGAGGGGAGAGGAAACTTGGGAGTATGCAATTGGGATAGTTGGTTGAAGAAAGAGACCGATCCATCAGTAAGCCATTTCTCCACAAGGGGGAGCCAGATTACTAGTCTAAATTGGACAAACACCAGTCAGACAGTGCTGAGGAATTTCTCCATCACCAGGTCTCCTTCAGTAGTGACTAGACTAGCACGGTCATCACAGAGAGGATCTAGTGCTTTGGGTCATGTAAGGGAAAAATGTATTACAAAGTAGCGTATAAAAAAAATGTATTGGTATTTAATTTAAAGTACTGCATTTATCTTATAGTTATTTCTTCATATTTGTGAAAACTGTGCGGTACGGTCCTCCTCATGGCTCCCAGTTCAGCCGGTGCTCCAGGATGACTGCAATATATTTTTAGAGTTAGTCCACAAGGTTCATTGCAAAGGCCTCAATTAAAACTCATCTTCACCAGTCGTAATGGCTCTCTATCACAACTTGCTCATAGACACCAGCACACACCCTGAAAGAATGAAAAGTGGCAGAGTAAGACCTGTGTGTGTGTTTGATGCATTACTATTGTGTGTGCGCGTGCCCTTTCTGGTTTCTCACCTGTTACTGCGCAGTAGACCATTCAGGGATGTGGTGCCGTCTCTACTGACAAACAGTCGCAGGTTACTGTCTGAGGAGGAAATAAACACACCAAGAGACAAATCAAACAGTACAAAAGAGACAAGTTGTGTACAAAAAGAGCCCCCCAAAAATGTAGTGGACAAGTGAAAGGGCAGGGTGAGGTTGGGGCTCCATACCTTCAGTGTTACTTATGTCAGCAAAGTTCTGGCTCTGGATGATCTTTTCAACAATATCGTCGGCATCGATGCGGGTGTCATTCACCCAGGAGGGATGGCTCTCCACGGAATCCTGCTTCCTCCTGCCACAGGGTGGAGGGAAAAGGCCCAGTCAGGCAACAGTGGATAAACAGCAGTCATACAATAGCAACAGTGTTCCACTGACTGTTCCACTCGTTTGTTTTCATAGATTGTCAAAACAGACACATTGGGCTAAACACATCTGGTGAGTGGAAGGTCTTGCCTGGGGGGTCTGTTGGATGGCAAGACGGGCCGAGGGGGTCGAGGGGGTCTCTCTGGCCTCTCTCCCTCTGTTGGAGTGTCTGTCACACTGAGGCCCCCAGATGTGCCGCTTCCTGTGGAGGTGTTCCTCCTGTGTGTGAGGTCAGACATACTAGAGGAGCAGGAGTGCTCTGTGCTGTAGCCTGGGGGACAAGACATTTACATTACAGACTTAGGTGCAAATACCAACAAACAAAAAAACTCTGGAGAGAGAAGATGGGGAACATGAACCCACACACCTGAGATCCTGCTCAGCTGGCTGGTATAGCTGGAGTTGCGAGAGTGCCCCGACTGGAATACGTCCCCTGGGCTAGCTGCCTGGGTCTGGTCTGACTCCTCTGGAAGACCTGACACCAAACAGAGCCACACCTCAATTAGTTAGAGTCTCTCACCATGTGTCCCATACCTAGGTTAACTGTTTAGTGTTGATGGATTATCATAACATACCCACTGTTACCAGGTTTGAGCGGATCCATGTGGCTTGTCGTACCTGAGCTGATGATCGAGGGCCTGGGCTTCATGGACCGGCCCCGAGAAGTGGGCCAGTTAGGGGTTCCAGTGCCCTCCCCCTTACAGTCCAGCTGGAGGACATGGTCTTGGCCTGAGATGGAGATGGACTTGGCTGTGCTGTGGGCACTGCAAAAAAACATGACTGGTCAGTTCACATTATACTGTGCAATGTTAGGCTTGCTTGATGGGCTAATTGACTCCCCTTTGGGGGGTGCCAGAGTCAATTTTCTAAATGCATGACGATGAATGATAGATCAGAGATTTGAACATGTCAGGTCACTCACGTTTTAAAGCACGGATCTCCAGATAGGAGGGCCATCCCAATAGTCACCTTCAGAGAAGATCCAGACAGAATCTACTTTTATTACAATAAGAACATATAAAAAGTAGGACAGCAAGTAATATTTGCACTAGCTACAGCATATCAAATTTCAGCTGAGGTGCTGAGCATCAACAGCCCTGGGTGATCAGTGGGACGGGTGGTGTCCTTTACCACAATACAAAGTCACTAAGTATAAACTATATCAGTTGTTCTGCACAACCAAACAAAACCCAACCGTGACAAAGTCCCAAGGTGAATAGTCCTGACTACCCTAGCACAGTCCCTTACCTTCAGTATGGAGTTGTCCTGCCTAGTATTCTTGGTGTCGTATCCCTCCAGCAGACAACAGCGGACTGCATAGCCCGAGCCAGCGAACTCTGCCATGTTGAGGTCAGTAAAACCCAGCTGAGGGAGAAAGAACTACAGTTACTTTCACTACAGTAGTTTTAAACCTGCATATACTGTGAGGTAGCCATGACATTTGACATTTAGGTTTTCTACCCCTAAGGGACTGGATGTAGAGAGATGGCTCCAGATTCTTAGTCCTCCTGTTTTTTTGTTTTAATCTCAAGTTATCCAAGAGAAGTCTAATTTCCTTTTCTCCAGGTTACATTTCCTCAAAGCTATTGTTTACAGATGTGTGTATTTAAGAGTCCCTGGCAACCTTAGAGAGTGCATCATCTATAAACTTTCCCCAGCTTTATTTTAAGTTAATTTACAATGAACAAAAATATAAATGCAACATGCAAAGTGTTGGTCCCATGTTTCATGAGTTGTAATAAATGATCTCAGAAATGTTCCATACGCACAAAGAGTTTATTTCTCCTAAATTCTGTGCACAAATCTGTTTATATCCCTGTTAGTGAGCATTTCTCCTCGCCCAAGATAATCCATCCATCTGACAGGTGTGGCATATCAAGAAGCTGATTAAACAGCATGATCATGACATACTGTAGGTGCACCTTGTGCTGGGGACAATAAATGGCCAGTAAAATGTACAGTTTTGTCACAACACAATGCCACAGATGTCTCAAGTTGAGGAAGAGTGCAATTGTCATGCTGACTGCAGGAATGTCCACCAGAGCTGTTGCCAGATAATTGAATGTTCATTTCTCCACCATAAGAAACCTCTGTCATTTTAGAGAATTTGGCAGTACGTACAACCGGCTTCAGACCCGCGGACCATGTGTAACCACGCCAGCCCAGGACCTCCACATCCGGCTTCTTCACCTGCGGGATCGTCTGAGACCAGCCACCCGGACAGCTGATGAAACTGTGGGTTTGCACAACCAAAGTATTTCTGCACAAACTTTCAGAAACCGTCTCTCATCTGTTTCCTCATCCTCCTCACCAGGGTATTGACGTGACTGCACGTCGGCATCGTAACCAACTTCAGTGGGCAAACGTTCACCTTCGATGGCCACTGGTATGCTGGAGAAGTGTGCTCTTCGCGGATGAATACTGATTTTAACTGTACCGTGTCATGTGGACGAGTAGTTTGCTGATGTCAACGTTGTGAACAGAGTGCCCCATGGTGACGGTGGGGTTATGGTATGGGCAAGCATAAGCTATGGACAACAAACACAATTGCATTTTATCGATGGCAATTTGAATGCACAGAGATACCGTGACGAGACCCTGAGGCCCATTGTCGTGCCATTCATTCGCCGCCATCATCTCATGTTTCAGCATAATGCTCGGCCCCATGTCGCAAGGATCTGTACACAATTCCTGGAAGCTGAAAATGTCCCAGTTCTTCCATGGCCTGCATACTCACCAGACATGTCGCCCATTAAGCACATTTGAGATGCTCTGGATCGACGTGTACGACAGTGTTTTCCAGTTTCCGCCAATATCCAGCAACTTGGCACAGCCAATGAAGAGGAGTGGCACAACATTCCGTAGGACACAATCAACAGCCAGATCAACTCTATGCGAAGGAGATGTCGCTCTGCATGAGTCAAATGGTGGTCACAACAGACACTGACTGGGTTTCTGATCCACGCCCCTACATTTAAAATATATATATCTGTGACCAACAGATGCATATCTGTATTCCCAGTCATGTGAAATCCATAGATTAGGGCCTAATGAATTTATTTCAAATGACTGATTTCCTTATATGAACTGTAACTCTGTAAAATCTTTGAAATTGTTGCATGTTGCGTTTATATTTTTGTTCAGTATAGTTTACTCAGCTTATACATAGTGCCAAAGTTGTAGCTTGTGTTTGTAGAAGTGGGGTGACTGATATGAATGTTTAAAATGTCTTAACAGCAGTGTTGATGTGTGTTGACATCAGGCTACAGTAAATTGTAATGCGTTTATGGCTATAGGGTGGGACGCTCAGGAGGAGTGGGCTCTTACCTTTGAATAAGTTTTTCCTCCTTTGAGTTCCTGTAGTGAAAACAGGAAAAGGGAGATGACTGCTGAGCATTGACAGTCTGGCACACAGTGGAGTGTGTGTTTAACACTGATCTATGATCAGATTACAGAGGCTACAGAGTTCACACTATCAGGGGTGTGAATAGTGAATGGAAAGATAAATAACCCAGTGGTACATGCAGGAAATGGTAGTCCCTGATGTTCACAGACAAAGAGATAACAGCATAGAGCTGTGTGTTGCTTAGACAGGTCCCCCAAAAGTCAGAGACAGACAGACAGACCTTCCGCACAGAGACCCGACAGATGGCAGGATCCAGCACTCCAGTCATGGGGTTGGTGCTCATTTTACACACAAAGGTAAACCTCTTTTTCCAGCAAACACAGTTCTCCTGAACCTCCTCTCTGTGGGACAAGAGGACAGGAATCAGAGAGGGCATGGCACTACAGTACAGCTACATCAACCTCAATAAACTGTTATTAGTAGAAAGAGGAGGAAGGGAAGCGCTACTAAGGTCCACAATAGTAAATGTTGGTAGACAGAAGGTGCTCTTTGGTAAAAGGGTTGAGTTGGTCTTCAAAAAGAAAGGAGGACCAAGGCACTCTTCATATAATTGATTAAAATGCCTTTATTAGTATGGCATGTTCAATAGAAACAATGTTTTTAAAAAACCGACGCGTTTCGGCTGCATGGCCTTCATCAGGGTGTACAAAGAAATAATACAATGTTCTCTGTTTAACAGCTTTTCCAATTAACCCTAATTAGAAGGGGGAGTGGTTAAAATTGCTCAATTGCTCAATTGCCCTCAGCTATGTTTAGACTCTTGTTGTTCATGTTTTGCTGTGTTCTAGTGTACTATGGAATGTATTGCTTTCTTATTCTTGACACTTCGCCCAGACATAAGGTTAGAACTACCTTTCTAAGTGTTCTGATACTTCTAGTTTGGAGTTACATTTTTACGATAACATAGCTACAGCATTTCACTTTAAAGTGTGTATACTATTGCTTACTAGGTGTGTCCAATCAATTTTAACCACTCCCCCTTCTAATTAGGGTTAATTGGAAAAGCTGTTAAACAGAGAACATTGTATTATTTCTTTGTACACCCTGATGAAGGCCATGCAGCCGAAACGCGTCGGTTTTTTAAAAACATTGTTTCTATTGAACATGCCATACTAATAAAGGCATTTTAATCAATTATATGAAGAGTGCCTTGGTCCTCCTTTCTTTTTGAAGACCAACTGTTATTAGTGTCAAGGGAGTTAATGACAGTCATTACTGTTTGAGTGGTCTCACAATAAGAAGCCACTAATTCGACGGCACATAAGACATCACTTGTGCTTTTGCCCTCGCTCTTCAACGTTTTGCTCCAGTTTTAGTAAAAGCAAACTTGTTGTTGAGGAAACAGTGAACAATAGCCTGTGGGCTTCTGTAAAAACAGAGTTCACATTGTAAATAGGCCAGTGCCTGACGTCACCCTGTCCGTCCATACATTCAGGGAAATGGCTGAGTATACAGAGAAGGACGGTTGATGTAAAAACAGTCCTGGTGATAATCTGTCTACTTCCCATTTTAACTCACTTCATACTCTCCCCTTCCCAACTGAACTGAATGTAACCGTTGTCATGATTACAGTCATGCCCCGTGCCTGGACCCAGCCACTCAGAAAGCACAGAAGCAACTCAAGTGAATCCAGGGCTTAATGTGGACTCTAGAAATAATGAATAACTTACAGAGCATGAGGAGCTAATGTAAATTTACAGGGCTGGATATGCATGACTCATCATCTCCAATATAAACAAACAGCCATGGATACACCAAAACTAACAATTCACAGAGCAGAAAAGTAGTGAGGTGGACAGATCAGCCTGTTTACTGTAGTGTGTACCTATTGCCTTGTGGGAGTGCTCAAACAATCAGGTATTACCAGACTGCAGCTGACATCACCACAAAGCATACACAGTGAAACAACCATCCTTCAGTTAAAACCCAAACACCCTTTAAGTGAGAAGGGTAAATCCATTTGAATTCAATCACTTTTTGACAGCACCCCTTTTGATTTGAACGAAACCTTCCTTACATATTTAATGAACCATTGTACAAGTGCACAAAAAGTTACTTTCTGGACCTGGTTGCCAAAACATTCAGGAGATAAGGTGCTCAACGTTTAAAAACGTAGCATATTCAACCATACCATGAGACATCCATGTCTTCATCACTGGAAAACATAAACTGTTGAGTTTGATATCATTTAAAACCTTACAAACAGGGTTGTTAAACTATTTTATAAAACTTTTTTTAACCTTTAATGTCAATGATCTAAAAACGCATAAATTCAGATGTTTTACATATTCGCATATGTTGGAGCTTAGACCCTATTTTACATCTAAGGTTTCTGTGTTGTGTTAATATGGGTGGGTGTCAAGTTTGGGCTGACACATTTTTTCAAATGGCACCATAAAGATAGTTTGACGTCCACAGAACAGAGAACGTTGTCTTGAACGGGAACATCTGTTGTACATTATCTTGTCAATCCTACATAGGAAACCTATTGAAATCATAAGAAATATAGACAATAGAATAGAAATGACCATTTAAGTTGACATTCGACAGTGGACTGGCAGTCATCTTTGTGTTAGTAATTAGAATTTAAAATGTCAATTCAATTTAAAATGTCAATGGTGTACCAGCTAAACTGCAGTGGTCTGAAGGGATAGGTCCATTCTATGAATTGTATTTATGTTATGGAAATGACACCCACCCTGTATTCAAGAGCATGTGGTGTCTCAACCGATGGCGGCCACAACACAAAAACCTCTGATGTGAAAAAGGGTCTAAGCTACAACATATGTGAATATGAAAACAAATCAGAGTTTACGCATTCAGACAATTCACGTTCAAATGTTAAATATATTTTGTTAAACGCGGTTTGTACGCTTTTAAAATGATATTAAACTCAACTGTTTATCTTTTCTCGTAATGAAGACATGGATGTATCATGGTATGGTGGGGTATGCAAAATTATTTAACTTTATCTCCTGAATGTTTTGGCATTCAGGTCCAAAAAGTAACAGACTTTTTTGGTTTAAATCAAAAGGGATCCTTTCAAAAAGTGATTGAATTCAAATGGATTTACCCAGAAGGCAGCAAATGCAGCAGGCTTCCTGAGCAGTTGTACCAACAGAGGCATACCTGGGACTAGCCATAAGCACACTGTTTTTGAAATAAGCACAGGGGAGTACTTCGGCAAGCAGCAGAAAAGAAACTCACTGCCATAGAGGTCGGGTGCAAAGAGGCAGAATTTGCCCTGTGAATAGCAGTCAGTTAGCACATGGTCCCTAACCGGCTGACACATTTCTTGTATTGACTATAGAGCTGCAGAGGGGCTTCAGTAGTGGTGCGTAGTGGTCCGGCTCCTTGCAGGGCACAGGGCCAGGGCATGTGTTCCTACTCCATGCCATGCAAGGGAGTGGCATCATAGGATCATCTGTTCAAAGAAATGTTCCAGGGGAGCCACGTGATGCCTGCAGTACCTCTACATCAGGGACAGCATGTTCCCAAATGCACACACAGCTTTTACTATGCAGACCCTGAATATCAATGTCACTCTTTAGGCATACCAGAGACGGAAGAGGAAGCGAGACATCTTACTCGCTCCTTTTTTCTGGTTCATATTCAGCCAATGAACTAAGCAGACCCAGCTGCTATCACATTGGTGCCTATGGGAGCACCACCCCTTAAGTGACCATTTTTGTCCAATGGTAAACGACTGGGACATCTTCATTTATCCACCATCTTTGGGCATACTATCTGAAGTCACAAGACTGATAGAGTGATACAATGCTGGACTAGTATAGGGCTGTACGCTCTCTGCATCAACACATGGCTAAAATGCAAAAGATGTGATCCAACCTTCCACATAGTGAATATAGAGGACTGTTTAAGTTGATAACGTTTTTCCCTTCTCTGGTATGGTTTCGGTTCCAAAACCAGCTATGGTGTGTTAGGCCAATTTGGCCAAATAAAATCCTGTTGTTTACATGAAAAACTGCTGCTTTGTATTACATAAACAGATTCCAACAATTTGATTGGCTCTAAACCTTTAGTCATAGTAGGCCTATACAGACTCCAACAAATTGCATGTCTTTAAACCTTTGGTCATACTTAAATGTTGTTTAAAATGCATTAGACATCCCCATTTCCACTCTTAATGATTAATCATGTACAGTCTATAATTGCAACGAAACACATTTTATACAAGTATTCTAGTTCACTGCCATTTTAGATATTTTTCCTCACATTGGTTCTTTATATAGTTGTCTCTTTGTTTTGCATTCCTTGGTTCTTTTCCACACACATACTTCTCAAGTTCTTACCAAGAGCACCACGCTAATCACTGCCCACCCCCCTCAATAAGTCTCTGAAAACGTTCTCAGCCACATTCCATAGAGCAGGTGGCTTTATTAAACTGCCATGGCAACCACACACGCCTCAAATCCAACTACAACGTTGAATCAAAACAGGAGCGAATGAGTTAGAGCACTGAGGACTGAGAGAGGATGGTCAAAAATAGAAAACTGAAATATTACATTTACATACAAGTATTCAGACCCTTTACTCAGAAATTTGTTGAAGCACCTTTGGCAGCAATTGCAGCTTTGAGTCTTCTTCGGTATGACGCTACAAGCTTGGCACACCTGTATTTTGGAAGTTTCTCCTATTCTTCTCTGCAGATCCTCTCAAGATCCGTCAGGTTGGATGGGGAGCGTCGCTGCACAGCTATTTTCAGATCTCTCCAGAGATGTTCAATCGGATTCAAGTCCAAGCTCTGGCTGGGCAACTCAACAACATTCAGAGACTTGTCCCAAAGCCACTCCTGAATTGTCTTGGCTGGGTGCTTAGTGCTCTGGAGCAGATTTTCATCAAGGATCTCTCTGTACTTTGCTTCGTTCACCTTTCCCTCGATCCTGACTAGTCTCCCAGTCCTTGCTGCTGAAAGAAATCCCCACAGCATGATGCTGCCACCACCATGCTTTACAGTAGAGATTTACTCCAGATGTGACGCTTGACATACAGGCAAAAAAGTTCAAGGTTTCGTCAGACCAGAGAATCTTGTTTCTCATAGTCTGAGAGTCCTTTAGGTGCCTTTTGGCAAACTCCAAGCGGGCTGTCATGTGCCTTTTACTAAGGAGTGGCTTCCGCCTGGCCACTCTACCATAGAGGGCTGATTGGTGGAGTGCTGCAGAGATGGTTGTCCTTCTGGAAGGTTCTCCCATCTCCACAGAGAAACTCTGGAGCTCTGTCAGAAAGACCATTGGGTTCTTGGTCACCTCCCTGACCAAGGCCCTTCTCCCCTGATTGCTCAGTTTGGCCGTGCAGCCAGGTCTAGGAAGAGTCTTGGTGGTTCTAAACTTCTTCCATTTAAAAATTATGGAGGCCACTGTTCTTGGGGAATTTCAATGCTGCATAAATTGTTTGGTATCCTTCCCCAGATCTGTGCCTCAACACAATCCTGTCTCAGAGCTCTACGGACAATTCCTTCGATCTCATAGCTTGGTTTTACTTATGTAAAACCATATGGACAAAAAGCATATTTCTCTCCAATTTTGAGCACAATTTTCTTTACATCCCTGTTAGTGAGCATTTCTCCTTTGCCAATATAGTTCATCCACCTGACACGTGTGGCATATCAAGAAGTTGATTAATAAATCCTGTCTGGGATAGGCGACCTGCAAGCGGGACACCTGTCGACAACTTCCGGTGAAATTGGAGGGCGCACAATTCAAATAAATAATCATAAAAATTATGGATATTAAATATCTAGGTGTCTTATATCGGTTAAAAGCTTAAATTCTTGTTAATTTAACTGCATTGCCCGATTTACAATAGGCTTTACAGAGAAAGCATGCCATGCAATTGATTGAGGATGGCACCCCATATAAAAATATTTTTCAACCAGCACAGGCTTCATAAAATCACAAATAGCGATTAAATATTCACTTACTTCTTGAAAATCTTCCTGTGATTTGCAATCCCAAGAGTCCCAGCTACAACATGCATGGTCGTTTTGTTAAATAAAATCCTTCTTTATATCCCAAAAAGTCTGTTTAGTTGGCGCCATCGATTTGAGTAATCCACTCGTTCAATATGCAGAGAAAGGAATCCAAAAAGCTACTGCTAAAACAAGTCAAAATACAGTTTTATTTAATCCTCAGGTACCCTAAAATGTAATTAAACTATAATATGTCATACAGAAAGAAGTATGTTCAATAGAAAAGTAAAATTAGCAAGTGCACGCACAGACTGATTTCCAACTCTGACTCCCAGTACCAAAACTAAATTCTTCCTCGTTTGGGAAGAAACAAGCCTGAAATCTTGAACAAAGACTGTTGACATCTAGTGGAAGCCATAGGAATTGCAATCTGGGAGCTGGAATTGCATAGGACCCATAGCTTTCCATTGAAAGAGTATGGGCTCTCAAAAAGACAATTCTGGTTGGTTTTTCTTTGGATTTTCTCCTACCATATCAATTGTGTTATGTTATTTTAACATTTGGGCCTGAGTAACAAGCAGTTTACTTGGACACATCAGTCAGACAGGAAGTGGAGAAAAATAGACCTTAGCCTGTTTAAACAGCATGATCATTAAACAGGTGCAGCTTGTGCTGGGGACAATAAAAGGCCACTAAAATGTGAAGTTTTGTCACAGAACACAACGCTAGATGTCTCAAGTTGAGGGAGCATGCAATTGCTCATTTCTCTACCATCGTTTTAGAGAATTTGGCAGTGCGTCCAACAGGCCTCACAACCACAGACCACGTGTAACCGCACCAGCCTAGGATCTCCACATCCGGCTTCTCCACCTGCGGGATCGCCTGAGAGGGGGTGCTGAGAAGTATTTCTGTCTTTAATAAAACCCTTTTGTGGGGAAAAATGTATTCTGATTGGCTGGGCCTGACTACCCATGGCTGCACCCCTGGCCAGTCATGTGAAATCCATAGATTAGGGCCTAATTCATTTATTTCAATTGACTGATTTCCTTATACGAACTGTAACTCAGTAAAATATTTGAAATTGTTGCATGTTGCGTTTATATTTTTGGTCAGTATATTTCAGGCAACAACAGAACAAAGGGAGTTCTGTACTCCCCAGGCCCTATGATAACACACAATCTCTATCAAAGACATTGGGACCACCAATGGTCCATCAGTCTCTGTGTTTCTGAGTAGACCTTGTTTCCTGCACTTGGGTTACAGAGATAAACCAGAGACAGAATTGCCAGATAACTCAAGCAGATAAATTGTCTCCATCCAATCTGTTATATAATCCTCAAAAAGAGACTTAAAAGGGGTGCACAGCACACCCGGGTCTTGTATCATTGCAGGGGAAGTGGAGTGGAGGGCAACATTCTTTTTAACTCTATGTGTTTATCAATGACAACAGGCATAGGAGAAAAACATCCGGTGAACAGTAATCATAGTAAGCATTATCATGATTATTTAGTTTGTTTTTGTGCTCTTTCAAAGGCCCTACACAGTTCAGAAGTTCAATTAGGGCTTACTGCATCATATGGTTCTCTACAGAGTGCCTATCGGAAAGTCCAAAGGAATGGTGGGGGAATCTTAAAAAATACAATAAAATAAAAACTAATAGCAGGAACAGCCACATCTAGTGGTCAGAACCTGGTAATATCAGGATGTGCGATGGGCCATAAACCTAACAACTTCAATGACTAATTTCTCTGAACATAAAAAATGAAATTCACTGAGAATACATTTGATAGGATGAAGAAAGAATACGCCGAGCTGCAGCTCCATACTACTTGTCCGAGAATTGATACTGTATACATGTTGGGTTTGGCGTGGGGTGTGTGTGTGTGGGGGGGGGGGGGGGGGGGGGAGGGGGGAGGGCTTCTGTGGGTGGCTTTTGACAATTTCTTTGGATTCCTCATGTCTCATTCATTGTTAGAAGTTTGGTCCAAATCAGATGTTTATATGAATCCTATAAATTAAAATAAAGTGGGGGGGTGTTCTCTGGACATCTAGGACAAATACGCTGATGACCTCAGATCCAAGAGACATAACACAGGTCCCCCTAAATCTTGTTTTTGTGCAGCTACCTTTCATCTTTAGGTCAGTGTGTGAAGTCACACACCCCTCTACCAAACACTGAAATCCCCAGAGGAGCATCCCTTTCCTCCCCAGCACACTCTAAAACAAACACTCCCAGATCAAATACCGGAATCATTTTGTTCCCATTTATATTACTAAAGTAAACAATGACCTAGGTTCTAAACCAGAGGAGGAAGTTTGACCCCTAGAAACCAGGACCCAGTTTTACTTGCGTGAACATTAAGCAGTGGTTAGGACTGCCAAAGGAAACCCCTAATAGCATTTCTGAAGAAAACAAATCAACACTCCTTGCAATAGTTATGCAATGTTTCATATATGTAACATCGGGTAGAAAGGAGTGCAAACCACCCAGTTTCAACAATATCTATTTCTGCATTGTGAACTGCTTGCACTAAAACCTAAACATTAATCATGAAATATAACTCATTATTTCTGAAACCCAAGTTATAAAAGCAGTATCATATATATTGCACAAGTTGTTTATCTTCAGTGTGTCCTTATTTGTGCATTGCAAAATTTCCATGCACCCCATGTATGAAATACAACCCGCCAGAGAATAAATACACAGTGCTCACTCTATGCAAATATTAACAAACAATACTTTTGAGAAAATGGTAATTGTTCAACCAGTCTGACTTGCAGTATTCAAAACTTCCCACTCTCATTGGTGTCTGTCAGATATGTTACAATTAAGGGCAGTTTGCTCACTTTTTTCACGTGTAAATTGGGACCCATAGACAGTTAACACTCAACTATATCTTTAATAAAGAAATCCAGACTTAATGTAGATGTTTATTATTTGACGTGATATACAAACAATGTAATTGTATATAAAGCATCATAAAAATGTTAGCCCTTAATCATGACTCTCAGTTCATTACACATTTCACATTCTGTTACATTATAGCCTTATTCTAAAATTGATCAAATTTAGACATTTTTGCAAATGTATAAAATAAAAAAACTGAAATACCTTATTTACATAAGTATTCAGACCCTTTGCTATGAGACTCAAAAATGGAGCTCAGGTGCATCCTGTTTCCATTGATCATCCTTGTGATGTTTCTACAACTTGATTGGAGTCCACCGGTGGTAAATTCAATTGATTGGACATGATTTGTAAAGGCACACACCTGTCTATATAAAGGTCCCACAGTTGACAGCGCACGTCAGAGAAAAAACCAAGCCATGAGGTCGAATGAATTGTCCGAGAGCTCTGAGACAGAATTGTGTTGAGGCACAGATCTGGGGAAGGGACCCAAAACATTTCAACAGCTTTGAAGGTCCCTAAGAACACAGTGGCCTCCATCATTCTTAAATGGAAGGTTGCAACCACCAAGACTCTTCCTAGAGCTGGCCGCCCGGCCAAACTGTGCAATCGGGGGAGAAGGGCCTTGTTCAAGGATGTGACCAAGAACCTGATGGTCACTGACAGAGCTCCAGAGTTCCTAGGTGGATATGGGAGAATCATCTCTGCAGCACTCCACCAAATCAGGCCTTTATGTTAGTGGCCAGATGGAAGCCGTTCCTCAGTAAAAAAGGCACATGACAGCCTGCCTGGAGTTTGATAAAAGCTACCTAAAGGACTCAGACCATGAGAAACAATATTCTCTGGTGTGATGAAACCAAGATTGAACTCATTCTGAATGTCCTTGAGTGGCCCAGCCAGAGCCTGGACTTGAACTCTATCATCTCTGGAGAGACCTGAAAATAGCTGTGCAGTGACGCTCCCCATCTGACAGAGTTTGAGAGGATCTGCAGACAAGAATGGGAGAAACTCCCCAAATACAGGTGTGCCAAGCTTGTAGCGTCATACCCAGGAAGACGCAAATCTGCAATTGCTGCCAAAGGTGCTTCAACAAAGTGCTGAGTAAAGGGTCTGAATACTTATGTAAATTTGAAATGTCTAGATGAGGGAGAAAAAAATATCTAATCCATTTCAGAATAAGACTAATGTAACAAAATGTGGAAAATGTCAAGGTCTGAATACTTTCCGAATGCACTAAGTAATTTGACGAAGGTGTCTTCTGTACAAGGGAGTTTTGTTTGAACATTAACACGTGAAGCTTGCGGTTCGGTTTTGTTTGAACATTAACACGAGAAGCTTGCGGTACAGTTTTGTAAGCCCAAGGACCTTAGTTCATTTTAGCAAAAAAAAAAAAAAAAGTTCAAATTGATACAACTTTTATAGGGTTATTGTCCCCACCCGGCCATATCTCCATGTTACAGCGTGGGTTTACGGAAGACAGGGACCACCTGTGCTAATAAGCTATCTAGCATGCTCCGAACACCTGTGTGTAATGGAAGAAGACCATCAGAAACGAAAAACACTGTCGGCTGCAACTGTGATCAAGTCGGTTAAGTGTACAGTAAGTGTATATTTTGCATTTATGAAATTATTTTTGATATGATATTAAAGTGCTTTATGTTTCTATAACCGTATCGCAATTGAGAATCGATTCACGTTTAGATGGAGTATTTGGCTGTCTTGTCTGCGAGAGCCAGTCTACCTCTGAAAATAACATACAAGGTACTTTGACCTTAAGATGTAACGGTATACTCCTTAAGAGTACATCTTGGGCTACATAAAGTGTGGTTTGCATCACTGAACGACCGCAACAAGAATTAAGTGGCTATACTTTGGCAAAAATAAATATTTTGCTTAAGAAATTCTCTGTTGTCTCTGAAAATCTAATGAGCATTTTGCATGCATTGAATTTTATAAACTCTCTTTTTGACAATGTACGAGACTGTTTCAGAGGAGCAAAACTGCCGTGTTGAAAGCTACAGATGCGTGCCATTTAGAGTGATGGTTTCCGGTTTATTAATTACAAAAAAGTTTATTAGGATCTCATCTAGAAGAGTGGTGTTATTTTATAATTTGATTTCGTACAGACACGTTACCAGGTGTTTAAAGACACTTACGTGTATGTAACATTGGACGTTAAAGGGTTCATTAAGGCTGTATCAAT
Source organism: Salmo trutta (assembly GCF_901001165.1). Taxonomy (NCBI): domain Eukaryota; kingdom Metazoa; phylum Chordata; class Actinopteri; order Salmoniformes; family Salmonidae; genus Salmo; species Salmo trutta. The sequence goes on along the minus strand of NC_042983.1, from coordinate 24,722,725 downwards.
GGCTTGGCATATTCAAGCCCTTGATTCGTTTTTCAGCTATGCAGCAGCACTGCCATTTGTTTACTATACATTAACGGCAATATGTCAATTCTTCCATAGTAGCTGTCATGCCCAATGCACATGCGTTTTGCCGGACGTCTAGGCCGCATTTTCCGTACTTGATGCGCGTGCTTCGCTTTTCAACTAGCTAAAAGCTAGCTAGTTGGAGTCTGTGTGTACTTCTGTTTGTAGCACTGCACGGTAAAGCAACGCATAAGTTGAAAACATTGAACGCATGCGGTACACAGAACGCACTGCAGCCCAGTGAAGCGTCCCCAACATAGTGTTGCGGACTGCTGCATTGACAATGAATGACTACTGCTGGAACGCAAAGAGTTCGATGTATCTGGTGGACATGAGGCTTTATACCAGATGAAACACTTTGCGTTCCAGCGGAAGTCATTCATCTGGCAAAACAAAACGTATATGCTTCTGGTGGACATCTGGCATAAAGCCGGTTCTTATTAAGCTACACAGCCGCGGCCACGTATAGAAGTAGATGACAGCGCATCACAGTCCAATCTAAAAGATCTACACACATGCAAGAGGAATTTCTCACTCGATACAAAGGTTTCAGAATATTCTGCTTTTTTAATTAAGAACCACCTGCAACTGAACAGAGAAGATATGATTTTCTTCCAAATCGAACTAAGAAAGTATCGGCAAGAACAGGTTCGTTGAAATTGCTTCTGACCCTTTCTACTCGCCAAGGTATAATGCCTACTATGGAAGAATTGACATACCACCATTTTAATGTATAGCTAGGTTTGCTATAAAAGCTGAAGGATGGTTGGCTAACCAGTCTCAAGACCATAGGATGGAGATATGGATCAAACCAAACTTTGTCACATGCGCCGAATCAACTGCACTGTTGGTTAAAAAAAGATTTACCAAGTAGACTAAAATAAAAAGTAACACAATAAGAATAACGAGGCCATATACAGGGGGTACCGAGTCAGTGTGCGGGGTACAGGTTAGCTGAGCTAATTTGTACATGTAGTTGGGGGTGAAGTGACTATGCATAGATAAAACAGCGAGTAGCAGCAGTGTACTGGTGGGGGGGGGTCAGTCAATGTCCGGTTGAGGAGCCTTTTGGTCCAAGACTTGGCGCTTCGGTACCGCTTGCCATGCGGTAGCAGAGAAAAGTCTAACTTGGGTGACTGGAGTCTCCGACAATTTTATGGGCTTTCCTCTGGCACCGCCTATTGTATAGGTCCTGGATGGTAGGAAGCTTGGCCCCAGTGATGTACTGGGCCGTTCTCACTACCCTCTGTAGCGCCTTATGGTCAGATGCCGAGCAGTTGCCATACCAGGCGGTGATGCAACCGGTTAGGATGCTCTCGATGGTGCAGCTGTAGAACCTTTTGAGGATCTGGGGAACCATGTCAAATCTTTTCGGTCTCCTGAGGGGGAAAGGTTTTGTTGTGCCCTCTCAACGACTGTCTTTGTATGTTAGGACCATGATAGTAAGTTGGTGATGTGGACACCAAGGAACTTGAAACTCTCGACCTGCTCCACTACAGCCCCGTCGATGTTAATGGGGGCCTGTTCGGCCCGCCTTTTCCTGTAGTTCACGATCAGCTCCTTTGTCTTGCTCACATTAAGGGAGAGGTTGCTGTCCTGGCACCACACTGCCAGTTCTGACCTCCTCCCTATAGGCCGTATCATTGTTGTCGGTGATCAGGCCTACCACTTGTGTTGTCAGCAAACTTAATGATGGTGTTGGCCACGCAGTCATGGGTGAACAAGGAATACAGGAGGGGACTAGGTACACACCCCTGAGGGGCCCCAGTATTAAGAATCAGCGTGGCAGACGTGTTGTTGCCTACTCTTACCACCTGTGGGTGGCCCGTCAGGAAGTCCAGGATCCAGTTGCAGAGGGAGGCGTTTAGTCCCAGCTTCCTTAGCTTAGTGATGAGCTTTGAGGGAACGCTGAGCTGTAGTCAATGAACAGCATTCTCACATAGGTGTTCCTTTTGTCCAGGTGACAAAGGGTAGTGTGGTGTGCAATATAGATTGCATCATCTGTGGATCTGTTGGGGCGGTATGTGAATTGGAGTGGGGCTAGGGTGTCCGGGAGAATGCTGTTGATGTGAGCCATGACCAGCCTTTCAAAGCACTTCATGGCTACCAACGTGAGTGCCACGGGGCGGTAATCATTTAGGCAGGTTACCTTCGCTTCCTTGGGCACAGGGACTATGTCGGTCTGCTTGAAACATGTAGGTATTACAGACTCGGTCAGGGACGACACTTGACAATTGGTCCACGCATGCTTTGAGTATACGTCCTGGTAATCCGTCTGGCCCAGCAGCTTTGTGAATGTTGACCTGTTTAAAGGTTAAGTTCACATCGGCTACCGAGAGCATTATCAGTCATCCAGAACAGCTGGTGCTCTCATGCATGTTTCAGTGTTGCTTGCCTCGAAGTGAGCATAAAAGGAATTTAGCTCGTCTGGTAAACTCGCGTCACTGGGCAGCTCGCGTCTGGGTTTCCCTTTTTAATTCTTAATAGGATGTAATGCTAGGGTTGCACAATTCCAGGAACTTTCAATAAAATGTCCTGGTTTTCCAGAAATCCTGGTTGGAGGTTTCCAGACATTCTGCTTATCCTCCAACCAGGATTTTGGGTAAAACAGGGAATTTTTTTTAAGTTCCTGGAATTTTGCAACCCTAGCAATGACTGACATAAATCCAACAGTGTTAGACATACTTTGAAATTATTTGTACACAGACATTGTTTACTAACAATGCAGTAAAAACAACGTTATGCTGGGGTAAGAGTGGTATGAAGCATTTAAAGTTAACATTATGACTGCAGTTTGGTAAGTTTGCTATATTGGCCATGCGGCATGCGCACAGCAAACACAAAGCAACATTCTACCTTGATGAAGTTGCAACAAAGTCTCCACCGTCCAACAATGTCAGCTTGCAGAACAATACCCCGTTCACGAAAGGCACAGCAGTCAGCTCCTCCAATGTCAAATGTGTCTGAAACTTGAATTTCTTCTTTTTCGCAAAAAAAGCCATTGAAGGGTATTGTAATGGACCTGTAAACAATGACAAAACGATATAGCTGATGATGGCAACGTTTAGAGATTAAAACAGCCTACACTATTTATTCAGCCTATTAAATTCGAAACAGATGTGGTGACTATAACCCACTGAAACAATCTGATATGACTTACCATTACAAAACATTGGTTACATACCTTGAGACCGACCACAGTGTGTATTGGCACCTCACAACTTTTTCTTCTGTGTGCTTGATGCGATGCTGACTCAAATGCTCTTGACTGACTACTGACCAGTCTTGAAATCTTGGAGTACAATACAATGTAGAACAATAACCACATTTTTCAGGCACTTTTCTGTTCAAACAGCCTCTAATTCTTTTATCATGACATTTTCTCTCTTTTCCACATATCGCAAGCTAAAGCTAGAAAAAATGCAATTGACATGCCACCGGTAACCCACACAGTAAATTGGGTATGGTTCTAGTATACTACGAACCAATACCAAAATTGCTCAATTAGGTCCGCCCCTGGATGCTTTTGCTCACTGATTGTGTAGGCTGGTGCTCCCATCGACGAGGTGAATACGACCCCTTGTGGCTATGCATAAGAGGTGGAGAGGTACGTCTCAGGACGATAACTATAAACATCCGCTCAGTAGCCTATGTGTAAAGTACTTGAAAGTACTACTTATGTAGTTTTTTGGGGTATCTGTACTTTACTTGCTATTTATATTTTTGACAACTTTTACTTCACTACATTCCTAAAGAAAATCATGTACTTTTTACTCCGTACATTTTCCCTGACACCAAAAAGTTCTCTTTACATTTTGAATGCTTAGCAGGACAGGAAAATTGTCAAATTCCCACACTTACCAAGAGAACATCCCTGATCATCTACTGCCTCTTATCTGAGGGACTCACTAAACACAAATGCATTGTTTGTAAATTGTCTGAGTTTAGGAGCGTGCCCCTGGCTAACCATAAATAAAATGAAAATTGTTCTGTCTGGTTTGCTTAATATAAGGAATTTAATATTACTTTTACTTTTGATACTTAAGAACATTTGAGGATTTACTTTTGATACTTAAGTATTTAAAACCAAATACTTTTAGACTTTTACTCATGCAGTATTTTACTGGGTGACTTTTACTTGAGTGATTTTTCTATTAAGGTATCTTTACTTTTACTCAAGTAAGACAATTGAGTACTTTTCCAACAGAGAGAGAGTGTGTGTGTGTGTGTGTGTGTGTGTGTGTATAAACCAACCTCTAAAACACACATGTTCTTCTCATTATGCTTAGACAGGTTTTAGTTATTGAACGTTCTCCCTCTGTCATTCTGTAAATCCGGATATGTCATATGGGAAACATTGTATTTTTATAGCTAATGTATTTTATTTATTCAATTTGTTTGACTATATACAGACACAGGTCAATACTTACTTTCAAACTGCTATTGCTACATGTCATAACAAGACCATGCCACAGGGAAGTGATAGAGGTATCTAAATAGGCCTACAACATGGCCTGCTTGGACTAAAATCCTTGCTCTCTTTTCATGTCTTAATCCCAACACTAACTGGAGCTTTCTGTGTTCATTCAAATCTAAGATGAAATATGTGCTATGGGTGCAATAACTGCTTCAAAGTATAATCATCCTTTTGTATTAGAATAGTGTTTGCAAAGATTACCATTTTTGAAAACATGATTCTACAAATAAAAGGGAATTATTTTAGGGCTACAATTACTTTTGTCATGGACATTTTCTTGTTTCCTCCAGCCCCTACATGTTTCAAAGTTGCATTTGCATCTGAGTGGTTACATTTAAAAGATATTCTACTTCAGTTCTGGTGGGGGAGAGAAATTGATTTGAAACCAGCACATTCTGTGGTGTTATAGGACAGAATGTTGAGACTTACAAACTGTGCCAAAGACGTTTTTTTTATCAGACAGTGTCATCATAGATTAAGTGTCCTGTACACGGAATCATGGTTGCACTTGCACCCTGTAATATTTGAATCACTTGACGTACATTTCAAGTGATATTACTGAACATAATGAGATGCAGTATGTGGACAACCCCTTCAAATTAGAGGATTTGGCTATTTCAGCCACACCCGTTGCTGACAGATGTATAAAACCGAGCACATAGCCATGCAATCTACATAGACAAACACTGGCAGTAGAATGGCCTTTCTGAAGAGCTCTGTGACTTTCAATGTGGCACCGTCATATGATGCCACCTTTCCAACAAGTCAAATTTCTGCCCTGCTAGAGTGGCCCCGGTCAACTGTAAGTGCTGTTATCGTGAAGTGGAAACGTCTAGGAGCAACAACGGCTCAGCCACGAAGTGGTACTGTAGGCCACACAAGCTCACAGAACGGGACCACCGAGTGCTGAAGCGCGTAAAAATTGTCTGTTCTCGGTTGCAACACTCGCTACCGACTTCCAAACTGCCTCTGGAAGCAATGTCACCACAAGAACTGTTCGTCGGGAGCTTCTTGAAATGGGTTTCCATGGCCGACCAGCCGCACACAAGCCTAAGATCACCATGCGCAATGTCAAGCGTCAGCTGGAGTGGTGTAAAGCTCGCTGCCATTGGACTCTGGATCAGTGGAAACGCGTTCTCTGGAGTGATGAATCACACTTCGCCATCTGGCAGTCCGACAGACGGATCTGGGTTTGGTGGATGTCAGGAGTACGCTACCTGCATAGTGCCAACTAAAGTTTGGTGGAGGAGGAATAATGGTCTGGGGCTGTTTTTCATGGTTCGGGTTAGGCCCCTTAGTTCTAGTGAAGGGAAATCTTAATGCTACAGCATACAATGACATTCTAGACTATTCTGTGCTTCCAACTTTGTGGCAGCAGTTTGGGGAAGGCCATTTCCTGTTTCAGCATGACAATGCCCCCATGCACAAAGCGAGGTCCATACAGAAATGGTTTGTCGCGATCGGAGTGGAAGAACTTGCCTGGCCTGCACAGATACTTGACCTCAACTCCATCGAACACCTTTGGGATGAATTAGAACGCTGACTAAAGCCAGGTCTAATCGCCAAACATCAGTGCCCAACCTCACTAATGCTTTTGTTTGAACGGAAGCAAGTCCCTGCAGCAATGTTCCAACATCTAGTGGAAAGCCTTCCCAGCAGAGTAGGGGCTGTTATAGCAGCAAACGGAGGACCACCTCCATATTAATTCCCATGAAAGGACAAAAAGATCATCAAGGACAACAACCACCTGAGCCAATGCCTGTTCACCCCGCTATCATCCAGAAGGAAAGGTCAGTACAGGTGCATCAAAGCTGGGACCGAGAGACAGAAGCTGTTTTTCAATCTCAAGGCCATCAGACTGTAAAAAAGCCATCACTAGTACCTTAGAGGCTGCTGCCCTATATACATAGACTTGAAATCACTGGCCACTTTAAAAATGGAACACTAGTCACTTGAGTAATGCAAAGTATGTCAACATTATTAATCTCAAATGTGTATATACTGTATTGTTTTCGATTCTACTGTATTTTAGTCTATGCCACTCCAACATTGCTCATCCAAATATTTATATATTCTGAATTCCATTCCTTTACCTTAGAATTGTGTATTGTTGTGAAATGTTTAGATATTATTTGTTAGATATTACTGCACTGTTGGAGCTAGAAACACAAGCATTTCACTACACCTGCAATAACATCTGCTAAACATGTGTATGTGACCAATAAAATTTGATTTGGAATGAGATGTTCGACGAGCAGGGGTCCACATACTTTTGGTCATGTAGTGTACATTATTCTTATAAGTTGGTCAATTTGCTTTCACCTTGCTAAAACAATAATTATTAAAATGCCTGTGACGTTACAGGTGGCAGAGAGATGCTAAACAATTAAAGGGCTGCCCTTTTCAGTTTCATTGGAATGCTCATTGTGATGAGGTCCTGCTAGCACTGGGCTTGCACTGGAATCTAGGTATGCCAAAACGCCCTGTAACTCCAAATTGGTATCCCTGAAGCTTGCCTGCCGAACTATTATTGTCCCAGAGTTATTGCAATCTCTAAAGATTTTATTGCCTAAGAGGTGCCATGTTCTTTGAATAGTACATATGTACCGAGACTACCGACCATAAATTCTCATTAGAACTCATGTTTGACACTTAAACATTTACATTACACCTTTTCATATGGTACTATTTACATTTACTGAGAATTGTTTTGGGGTACAGATTATGAGGGGGAGGTGTCTTTTAATGAAAACACAACCTTTTACAGCAGTGGGCTAAATCAGGGTCACACAGTGTTTCTTGGTAGTCTTAAATAAATCTACTTTAAAACAGAAGTATACACCTCACACACATGGTTATGGGCTTAAAAAAAACAAGACACCTGGACCATATCAGATATAGTTGAAATGTGTTCGATTTTGAGTTTGCGTCCCAATGTTACACTTTAGTGGGGGGGAAAAAGTATTTGATCCCCTGCTGATTTTGTACGTTTGCCCACTGACAAAGAAATGATCAGTCTATAATTTTAATGGTAGGTTTATTTGAACAGTGAGAGACAGAATAACAACAAAAATATCCAGAGAAACGCATGTCAAAAATGTTATAAATTGATTTGCATTTTAATGAGGGAAATAAGTATTTGACCCCCTCTCAATCAGAAAAATGTCTGGCTCCCAGTTGTCTTTTATACAGGTAATGAGCTGAGATTAGGAGCCCACTCTTAAATGGAGGGCTCCTAACAGCAGCTTGTTACCTGTAAAAAAAAAAAGACACCTGTCCACAGAAGCAATCAGTCAATCAGATTCCAAACTCTCCACCATGGCCAAGGCCAAAGAGCTCTCCAAGGATGTCAGGGACAAGATTGTAGACCTACACAAGGCTGGAATGGGCTACAAGACCATCGCCAAGCAGCTTGGTGAGAAGGTGGCAACATTTGGTGCGATTATTCGCAAATGGAAGGAACACAAACTGTCAATATCCCTCGGCCTGGGGCTCCATGTAAGATCTCACCTCGTGGGGTTGCAATGATAATGAGAACGGTGGGGAATCAGCCTATAACTACACGGGAGGATCTTGTCAATGATCTCAAGGCAGCTGGGACCATAGTCACCAAGAAAACAATTGGTAACACACTACGCCGTGAAGGACTGAAATCCTGCAGCGCCCGCAAGGTCCCCCTGCTCAAGAACACATATACACGCCCGTCTGAAGTTTGCCAATGAACATCTGAATGATTCAGAGGACAACTGGGTGAAAGTGTTGTGGTCAGATGAGAGCAAAATGGAGCTCTTAATCAACTCAACTCGCCGTGTCTGGAGGAGGAGGAATGCTGCCTGTGACCCCAAGAACACCATCTCCACCGTCAAACATGGAGGTGGAAACATTATGCTTTGGGGGTGTTTTTCTGCTAAGGGGACAGGACAACTTCACCGCATCAAAGGGACGATGGACGGTGCCATGTACCGTCAAATCTTGGGTGAGAACATCCTTCCCTCAGCCAGGGCATTGAAAATGGGTCGTGGATGGGTATTCCAGCATGACAATGACCCAAAACACACGGCCAAGGCAACAAAGGAGTGGCTCAAGAAGAAGCACATTAAGGTCCTGGAGTGGCCTAGCCAGTCTCCAGACCTTAATCCCATAGAAAATCTGTGGATGGAGCTGAAGGTTCGAGTTGCCAAACGTCAGCCTCAAAACCTTAATGACTTGGAGAAGATCTGCAAAAGGGAGTGGGACAAATTCCCTCCTGAGATGGGTGCAAACCTGGTGACCAACTACAATAAACGTCTGATTGCCAACAAGGGTTTTGCCAACAAGTACTAAGTCATGTTTTGCAGAGGGGTCAAATACTTATTTCCCTCATTTAAAATGCAAATAATTTTATAAAATGTTTGACATGCGTTTTTCTGGATTTTTTTGTTGTTATTCTGTCTCTCACTGTTCAAATAAACCTACCATTAAAATTATAGACTGATAATTTCTTTGTAAGTGGGCAAACGTACAAAATCCGCAGGGGATCAAATACTTTTTCCGCCCACTGTACATCACAGAAGACTGAAATATAACAAAACCGTTTGACAAAATATTAATATTTTTTCATAATTAACATTATTAACATTCCACCCATGAGGCCACTAGGAAATTTGACTGCAGGGAAGGGCTACCCATGTCAATAGACCAATGGGTCCCATAAAACGTATCCTGCAAAACATGTTATTACTGTTTATATAATTACCTGCACTTGTCTCTGTTAATTATCTGCAGCACCTCTCTGTGTTTTCTACTTCCACACTCCATAATTTGTGCATACCCTCAGACTGGACCACCAACAAAATGTCAACAATGGTTCAAATGCAACATGACACTTCCAAACGCAAATCGTACTTGGCGCTGGTCCCCTGGCATTTAAATCTGGGCATGTTTTCATCATTCTACTACACAACTTCATGATGTTCTTTAGTGTCTGGTGGGACAAGTGCAGACCTTTGCAGGACATACAACCCCCATGTAAAAAAATAATATTAAAATGCACATATTAAAAGTTTTTTAAATCTGTTGATTACTTTTTATTCTCTTTAGTGCGAGAGAAAAGCAAATTATCACACAGCCCATTTACTGCATCAATTCTGCTATGTAGTCCTCCTAGAATATTGGTATTAAACACATAACTTGACTTGGGCTGAATAATAATCCAAGGAACATACAGGTTCAAGGAACTGCTTGTCTGTTCTGTCTAAGCTGGACATTCTCAGAAAGTTGCTATTATTATATGTTGGTTGAACTCAGGCCATCTTTGAATGTATTTGCCATTATTCCGTCTGTTGGTAGAATCCATCAACTTTGAATGACAATAGAGAATGACAAACAATGATTCATATTTTCAAAAAATAATAATTCAAATGACATCAGTCGTAGCCAAAAGTTTTGAGAATGACACACATTAATTTTCACAAAGTCTGCTGCCTCAGTTTGTATGATGGCAATTTGCATATACTCCAGAATGTTATGAAGAGTCATCAGATGAATTGCAATTAATTGCAAAGTCCCTCTTTGCCATGCAAATTAACTGAATCCCCCAAAAACATTTCCACTGCATTTCAGCCCTGCTACAAAAGGACCAGCTGACATCATGTCAGTGATTCTCTTGTTAACACAGGTGTGAGTGTTGACGAGGACAAGGCTGGAGATCACTCTGTCATGCTGATTGAGTTCGAATAACAGACTGGAAGCTTCAAAAGGAGGGTGGTGCTTGGAATCATTGTTCTTCCTCTGTCAATCATGGTTACCTACAAGGAAACACGTGCCGTCATCATTGCTTTGCACAAAAAGGGCTTCACAGGCAAGGATATTGCTGCCAGTAAGATTGCACCTAAATCAACCATTTATCGGATCATCAACAACTTCAAGGAGAGCGGTTCAATTGTTGTGAAGAATGCTTCAGGGCACCCAAGAAAGTCCAGCAAGCGCCAGGACCATCTCCTAAAGTTGATTCAGCTGCGGGATTGGGGCACCACCAGTACAGAGTTTGCTCAGGAATGGCAGCAGGCAGGTGTGAGTGCATCTGCACGCACAGTGAGGCGAAGACTTTTGGAGGATGGCCTGGTGTCAAGAAGGGCAGTAAAGAAGCCACTTCTCTCCAGGAAAAACATCAGGGACAGACTGATATTCTGCAAAAGGTACAGGGATTAGACTGCTGAGGACTGGGGTAAAGTCATTGTCTCTGAATCCTCTTTCCGATTGTTTGGGGCATCCGGAAAAAAGCTTGTCCGGAGAAGACAAGGTGAGCGCTACCATCAGTCCTGTGTCATGCCAACAGTAAAGCATCCTGAGACCATTCATGTGTGGGGTTGCTTCTCAGCCAAGGGAGTGGGCTCACTCACAATTTTGCCTAAGAACACAGCCATGAATAAAGAATGGTACCAACACATCCTCCGAGAGCAACTTCTCCTAACCATCCAGGAACAGTTTGGTGACGAACAATGCCTTTTCCAGCATGATAGAGCACCTTGCCATAAGGCAAAAGTGATAACTAAGTGGCTCGGGGAACAAAACATCTATATGTTGGGTCCATGGCCAGGAAACTCCCCAGACCTTAATCCCATTGAGAACTTGTGGTCAATCCTCAAGAGGCAGGTGGACAAACAAAAACCCACAAATTCTGACAAACTCTAAGCATTAATTATGCAAGAATGGGCTGCCATCAGTCAGGATGTGGCCCAGAAGTTAATTGACAGCATGCCAGGGTGGATTGCAGAGGTCTTGAAAAAGAAGGGTCAACAGTGCAAATATTGACTCTTTGCATCAACTTCATGTAATTGTCAATAAAAGCCTTTGACACTTATGAAATGCTTGTAATTATACTTCAGTATTCCATAGTAACATCTGACAAATATCTAAAGACACTGAAGCAGCAAACTTTGGAAATTAATATGTGTCATTCTCAAAACTTTTGGCCACACTGTACAGTATATCATCATGTAGCCCAGTGATAGACTGCAAAATAGCCTACTGGCCTAACACAAATTCCAATCAAGACATAACAAATCTTTATATCAAGTGAGACCAAAAAGGGCCAAATTAGGTATTTTCCCAATGTATAGCTTACTAGGTGAAACAAGAAAAGTAGGTAATATATAGGAATAACAAACAGTAGTTTGGAGCAGGAAAGGGATTTATTCTATGGGGGGGCGGGGTCATTGGCCTTGATCTTGCGTAAAGGGCGCAATGGAATGATACAGTGGTGGGTCGAGCAAATTACGTTACCGAGTGGGGGAAAAAATACATCGTAGGAGCCAATGAAATAGATCTATTTTTAAAAGGGAGTGGTTTCATGGGTTTCTATAACACGACGCACTTCCTTACCGGCATTTTAGTATTAACACGCGAAGTTGAACAGTCTTTGGTGTACTTACTAGCTATTTATTTATTTATTTACTTTAAATATGCTTGGCCTGTGCCTTTATGTGCCTGTTCCGAATTCGGATGCGACTGAATTCGAGTATTTTGAGTCCAATGGATTACCATCGGAGTTGAAATCGCTCTTCAAATTGAGTGTGTTTCTACCTTCACAAGAGTTTTCTACTTATCGGAAATGGAGAAAGGTAAAACTTGCAGTATATTATTTTACTTACATGTCTTTATGCTTCGGCGGGGTTCACATCAAGTTTTACATTTTGAGTGTTGGATTTGGCTATTCCTCAAAATTACACATTTTTGTAACGATCATACTGTCGTAGTTTCCTGGAAGTACAAACGCCTTCTTCCTGTACTCGCTGTTTGTCACGGTTACCACAGTCAAAGTCAAAATGGCCTATAAAGTAAAAATTCATAACTAAAATGTCCTTTTTGGTCTTAATTTAAAGTTAGGCGTAAGGTTAGCAGTGTGTTTACAGTTGGGTTTAAAATGACTTTTTAATAAATAAATTTTATAAATGGGCTATGCGTTTGTCGAAAGGAAAAGTATAAACGGATTCTTTGGGACCTTTCCCAGATCGCGCTAAGTTTAGTCAAACTCTCCACCTACCCAGTGCTCCCATGCAATTTAGTGCACCTATCTGAACATAATGATGTTCCTCAATATATTTTTAAAATTAATTACTTCATTAAGGTGTTTAAGTTCATTGAATAACTCAACTATTTATCATCAAAAGATCAAATAGTGCATAGATGGACTATTATTGTTTGGCTACACATTGATGGTTCCTAGGGCTTGCAAATTAAAACTATTGGCCAGCAAGACCCTCTTATTGACATAATCAAGTATCATTGACCTGGAGCCCTAAACCATCGGATTCGGGGTTGCAAATTAGCTTGAAGAAATCACTGAAAGATGATGGAATGATTAAATAACTGCATGCAAGATTTGGCTGGAGCTTCAAGACCCCCAAGACTGTTTGACCCACTTATCATAGGCAAGGCATGGTGTTGCTTGCAGAGTTTGGCGTTGTGGTTTGAGTCCTCATGTCTTCAGGGGTGGGTAATAGTGCCTGGGACATCTATCTATATCCGGCAAACTCGCACTAAGCCTGTCTACCTAGTCTAAAATAGGGCTGGTGTTGATATTTGATTTACTGTATTGAACCACAGTATGTGACAGTGTTCCCATAGAGTACATTCCTTCTATCCAGCCATATGTCACATTTGACAGTGAATGTAGGACAGGTTAGCCTAGATTTGAGTCAGCATGCTTTCAACATATGACCTTTGTGGTCTTTGCCTCTCAGAGACATTGCTGAAATGGTTTGTCGTGACTGGACATTAAGGTGTTGACACCATTGAGAATGACATTATTCACACTTTACCCTCCTTCCAGGTGCTTACAATACATTCCATTAGTATTATCCCCCTCCAGAAAAGCCCCCAGTCTTGGCTTTACTACAGTTGATTGATTTTCAATGGGCCCCTCTATAATGTCTGATAATAGAAAGCAGGTCAGTGTGCCTTGCCACTGTTGTCGATCATTTGGTTTTGTTTGCCTCTGCAGAAAGCAGTGAAAAGTGCAGATAAGGACCTGGATGGGCAGATGGTCTTCGAGGAGTTTGTGAACTATTTGCAAGATCATGAGAAAGACCTGAAACTTGTCTTCAAGAGCCTGGACAGAAGGAGAGCTGGTATGCAATTATCCACAAATCAGCTGTTACAGTTTGGGGACATGCCTTAGCTACCCTACAAATCAAATGTTTTGTTCTGATTTAGGTGGAATTCTGATTGGTGATGAATTGTCTTCTTCCATTGTGATTCAGGTAAAATATATTCTAAGGAGATCATGGAGTCACTCCAGGACCTTGGTGTTCACATATCACAGCAGCATGCCGAGAAGATCCTACAAAGGTAAGATATTAGGATGGAGCAGTGTTCCCTTAAGATTTTGGTCAATCTTGTCGGTATATCTTTTGTTACCAGTTTGATTCATATTCTCAAGAGTTTATGGTTTTGTTTTCAACTTTGTCAATAGCATGGATAAGAATGGCACAATGACCATCGACTGGAATGAGTGGAGCAACGACCTTCTACTACAGCCCAAAGAGAACAACATCCCTGAGATCACCCTCTACTGGAAACACTCCACGGTGAGGAGGGTTGGAGGACGGGGCCTGTGAACTAGCTATCCACCAAGCAGGGAACAATTCTATTTCACATTCATTTGAGTACACTCTGTATCCACTGACAAAATCCCTGAAAGTTCAAAATTGTGAATGGGGATGTTAATCCTATTACATAGATTAACACTGTGAATGGACGTGCGTCACCAATTAAGTCTTATTAGTGTTTAAATAGGACAGGAACACTCTGAATGTAATGTCATGATTTACATGATTCATGAATTACCTCCTTGTATATCAAATGTTGATTACAATTTTAATTATCCCTTGCGTAAAATGTTTATTACGTTTGTAAAGTGTTAAGAGGACACTCAAATGATCCCCTCGGTATCCAGAAGCACTTTCACAGGACAGTGTGTTCTTGGGCAGCATGCGGGTGGGGTAATGAAATGCACTATGTCTTAATAAGAAAAGCCAGCTCTAAATCTTAGCCTGTTTACCTTTCCTATGTGTCAAGAGCTACAGAACAACATTTATAAGCCAAACTGGGGCAAAAAGTATTCAGAAGCATTGCTTGGCGATGGGATGACCACCTAAAACAAAGGCCTAGGAAAATGTCCCACGGCATTCACTCAAGTCACTTTGGCCTGACCATCTCATGCCAGTAGTGTTACTCACACTTATATAACATGATTTTAATATCAACTTGGCGATCATGAAATAGTTTTCAGCTGGTGAGTCATCTCTGGCATGGTAAAGCTTCAGGGGGATAGAGCCTGTACTCTGGCTTGGGCTTTGCAAAGGCACCTCTATAGGGACTTGTACCCAAAGCTATGTCTAGAGAGGGGAGTCTCGCTGGCTGACTCATTGTCATTATGTAATAGACAGCTTTACAAGAAGCGAACATGCACTCCATTCTATACCCTCAGCAGTCTGAACCATGACATCAAAGACATACAAAGAAATGTCCCAGAAATAACAGAGCAGGAAACAACAGAATTCAACTTGCTTCCTAACACAGAACATTAAGTAATCACTGACCTAAAGCCTCATGACCGGTGACCAATGTTTTGAGGGATGAGGGCAGACGCACACTGCACATTTCACTGTCAATACCACTCTTCCCTGTCCCAACCTCTAGATGAAAGGTTTGTGTATACATGGGGCCTTAGAAATCACACACACTGGAAAAATGTCCAGTCACCCCTTTTTTTTTTTTTTATTGTATAGCTTGACTATATTTATACTTCCAAACTGCTCTTAGATAACTCCAATGTCTTTTGGGCCAAAAGAGAAGCTAATAGTGTAAAGTAATACTCATGTTCTATATCTTTCTGCTCTCTGTAGCTCTTTGATGTAGGTGAGAATCTGATGGTGCCTGATGACTTCACAACAGAGGAAAAACTGACAGGAATGTGGTGGAGGCATCTGGTTGCAGGCGGAGGTGCAGGAGCAGTGTCCCGAACATTCACCGCCCCCTTAGACCGACTCAAAGTACTCATGCAGGTAAGAAGCCCTTGATCTACTGTCTTAATAGATAGTATGACAGCCCTGTATTCCCAACAACAGTTTGAGTCCAAGTAATGGTACACCTAGACCTCAATTACCTATTCATTGATTACCTAAGAGCCATACATGGTTTAATGAGTACGTAGATTAGTGCCAGAACAGAGGGCAAGAGTCCTGGGGGCTGTTCGTTCCCACCGGCTCATTCAGCTGACCAATGTTAGTGGCTAAGAGCCAGCACATCGTCTCTGGTGAGTTGTGATTGGCTGCATCAGGAGAGATTAGATCTGCTTTTACGTGATAGCAATGTGGGGATCAGTAACCCGATTGGCGTTAATGGGTCTGTTTGAACAAGTCGTCTAGCGTAATCTTTGTGTTGGTACAACTGATACCAGAACACTGACTTGTTCCACACTGATCCCCACCCCCGTTGAGCAAATATGTTACCATTCTCAATGCCTATGCCTGATAACTGAAGAAATGTTATCAGAATAAAAGGCCCGACTTTCATGTAAATCATTAATTGGCGTCAATGGAAGACGTGCATGAACATTTTAGTTAAGCGCACAGATCTCAATTCAGAATACGGCCCTAATTGTGTTATTGTTCATGTGACTTCTGTATGATAAACATTGATATTCTTTATTTGTCAGGTCCATGGTTCCAGTAGCAACAACATGTGCATCATGAGTGGGCTCACCCAGATGATCAAAGAAGGTGGGATGAGGTCGCTGTGGAGAGGGAACGGAATGAACATCGTCAAAATTGCACCTGAAACTGCCCTTAAGTTCATGGCTTATGAGCAGGTACTTGCTCCTATATCATTTTCTTAATTTAAAGAATTTCTATTACTTTAAAAAAAATGGTATATAAACCATTACTATAATTCCTTAATCTCAATTTCTGATGTGAGGACCAAGTTCATGTTCTAACCAGTGTCTGCCCAATCTTATTTTCTCCCCTCTCTCCTTTTCAACTGAAACACTCTCTGGCACAGATCAAGCGTTTGATTGGCAGTGATAAGGAGACACTTGGCATCCTGGAGCGTTTTGTTGCTGGATCTATGGCTGGAGTCATCGCTCAGAGCACCATCTACCCCATGGAGGTGAGCAGCCATCAATCATCCCCCCTAGCATAGACCTGGAATGATTATATCTATTATTGTTGTCAGGATAGAAAGGACAAAAATGCATGATTGATTTGCAAATAAGTTAGTAATGCCAATGTTTTCAATCTGATTACATGCCACCTGCTAGATTTTCATAGTCTTTCATTTCTGAACACAAGGTTCTGAAAACACGGCTTGCCTTGCGAAAGACAGGTCAGTACTCTGGCATCTCTGACTGTGCAAAGAAAATGTTTAGGAGAGAGGGACTGGGTGCCTTTTACAAGGGCTTTATCCCCAACATGATGGGCATCATCCCCTACGCTGGAATCGACCTGGCTGTGTATGAGGTAAGAAGAGACCCGCATATGACTTTACAAAGCTGTTTTCACTGCATTATATGCTCCATTTGGAATTCTCTGACTGTTCTTTTTTCCACAGACATTGAAGAACTCCTGGTTAGAAAAGTGTGGCACCAAAAGTACTGACCCGGGAGTGTTAGTTCTGCTTGGCTGTGGCACAGTCTCCAGCTCCTGTGGTCAGCTGGCCAGCTACCCCCTAGCCCTGGTCAGGACCCGCATGCAGGCACAAGGTGAGACCTTCAACACTACACCTAATTTACACTGCTTATATTATTTCAAATATATTAAATCTTCCTTATTTTATTGAGATGCAGTTATAAATAACTACCAGGTTTGCTGTTCCTTTGTATTCATCTTTGGCTCTAATGCTGACTGTGTGCCATGTCTCTCCTATAGCCATGATGGAGGGCAGCCCACACATGACAATGTCAGGGCTCTTCAAACAAATCATTCAGACAGAAGGGGCCACTGGCCTCTACAGGGGCCTGGCCCCTAACTTCCTGAAGGTCATTCCAGCTGTCAGCATCAGCTATGTGGTGTACGAGAACCTGAAGATGTCGCTGGGAGTTAAGTCGCGATGAGAAGGTGACTCACGACATCTGAATTGTTCAGCTTTGAAAGTTGTGTGTGTGTGATCCCTCCAAGTTGAGGCTAAGGAATCATCTCATTCTGTGAATGCCAGAAGATGGAGTAGAACAAGGGACAATAGAATGAAAAGAAAAGGTATCAACTCTGTGAGCTGAACTGGAGGGGGGCGGCGTCCCTCAATATCGCTATTTCTACTATTATTTAATTGTTTATTTTAGAAGATCAATTGTTGAGTTATTACCAGAATTTGACAATGAATGTTGGTTAGCAACTCTATAATTGGGGACCAATTCTTGCTGTTGCCAGTTTGTGGTTTAGTGCCACTGTAAGAATGTTCCTGTCTCTCTTTGGTTTCACTCAGTAAATTAGGCTATGCAACAGTGCAAACTGCACCAGACTCATTAAGCAGAAACTACTTCAGTTATGCCCAATGCACAACAAATGTTTTTGACTAACATGATGTATTCAAACATTTTCTTTAGCATTAATGGGTTTTCTGAGTAGTTATTGGTTCCCCCCCCCCACATTTGCCTGATATATTCGTTAATGTTCCTTGAATATAAGGAATTGGGAAAAAGCACGTGGTGATTATTTCCCCTTCTCACTTGGTGCAGATAGACAATTTATTCACACTGCCATTTATTTTTGTTTTTTATTGTCTGGGTATGACAGTTAAGAATGGCATGTCTGTTTTTTGTTCAGAACACAGCACTAACTGTCTTTATGTTCATAGTGGTTATCCATAACAATCAAACCTAACTGAAGAGCCATTATGTACAAGTATTGTGGGTGTGTTTGCAAAATAAGATCACATTGGCTTCTTATGCAATGTTGAAGAGCATGTATTTTTGTAAACGTTTTCAATGGAAACTATGCAATACATTATTGCTTGAGTCTATCCTGCATATTTTTCACTTAATATATAGCTGTAATAGTTTGTCTGTTTACATTTAGTTGTTTATTATGGAACTGTACAATAATTACTTCTGTGTTGAGTGCAAATCTCTGTATTTGAGCTCAAGTGAAGGTCAGGAGAGTCTTGGTTGTCAGGACACTTAATCAATGTCTTTATACCTAAAACCAAACATGATTTTAGCGCTTTAAGATCGATGAGCAATACTAATGCACTTTAATTCATACTGGAGACACTTTTGAGTGTTTTGCATTAACTTTAGATTGAAACTGGGAATTCACTTCAACTTTTGTAAATAATAATTTAATTATTAAACATTTTTTAATGAACCATTTTGTACAATGTTCTTTGAGTAAATAAATGAAAAGTATTGTATAATATTCACGTGTATTTCTTGAGTCCTTACGTGTGTCCCCTTGTGGATGGATATTCAATAAGGGTATTTTATTAAAACGATTCCGATTTTAGAATTGACACAACCCTTTCACCCCATTGATTTCAGTACTACGTTTGACACAAACGACATGCAGTACCAAAACAGGAAGTCGCAAATAAAACTAGCTGGGTGACTTTGCTAGCTAGTGTTCGTTCAATCATGCAACGATGTTTAAAAACGTGTTTCGATCTGGTTTTCTAATTAGGACCGCACATGTCATCCTAACATGGGTTATTACACTGATACTATTCTTACATGACACCGGTAAGTTAGCTTCTCTTCGAGGCGAACCATTTTGATTAGCCATTTAGTTAGCTAACGTTAGCTTACCAGGCAACACAGACTGGAGACTGTCACATTACGACAACAATACTGTTGATAGCTTGCAGGCTAGATAAAGTAGTTGCTCTCAGCCATATATTTTAGTCACAGCGAATACAATAGTAATTTTAACAACACAACCTTCCACGTGTTGGATTTATGTGGTGTTTAAGTGAGTTTATATCTTGCCTGTTAAGATCTCCGAAGACAAAGGGAGAATGGAGAGTTGATGCAGCCTGTAGTGTTTTCCTTACTGGTCCTGCTGTCAGTGATGCTGTATTTCACTGTCTCTCTGATGGACCCGGGCTTTGTTCTTTCTGACAGTGTCAAGGTGAGCCTTAACCCCCATCAACCCTCCCCCAAAACCCCTTTTGATAAGATGTATTCCATACTGATATTACACTATTTTTGCCTTTGAATGTGTGAGTATGCCCAGGGCTCAGGTGAAGAATTGGAGGAGATGATCCCTCAAAACCCCATATCTCGCCTGCGCCGGTGTGGCTACTGTCTGCTACAGGTAGGACAGCAGGTAGAATACCATCCAGTTGCAGTTAGATCATTAATAACTTATAACTACAATCTTGGATCACAGATGAGATGACATATTGGGGGTGTACTATGTTGTTGTTAGTATGTATGACTCCTTGTTCTCTCCCCTTTGTCTCAAGCAGCAGCCCATGAGAGCTAAGCACTGCCAGGCCTGCAAACATTGTGTGCGGCGGTTTGACCATCACTGTCCGTGGATAGAGAATTGTGTGGGTGAGAGAAACCACTGCTGTTTCATCATCTATCTGGCTGTTCAGCTGCTTGCTCTACTCTGGGCACTGCAGATTGCTTGGTGAGTGTGGGTGATTTAACCTGATGAAAGTAGCTATGAGGTATTATTATTGCGATGTAGATGAAATACTATTTGTCCCACATACACAATAGTTCCCTTGTTGTATTATTGATGTCAATATCATTTGATGTACTCTGTCTTTCAGGTCAGGTTTCCATTCTTCTGACTCTTGGAAACTGTGGCTCATTGTGAATGGGTTTCTGCTGGCATCGCTGTGTGTTGTAGGTGTGTTGTCCTTGGTGGTGGTCCTGCTCCTGGGCTGCCACCTCTTTCTGATCTCCATCAACTCCACCACCTGGGAGTTCATGTCCCGCCACCGGATCTCCTACCTGAAGAGCTACAGTGACGAGGAGAACCCCTTTGATCGTGGCATTCTCTGTAATCTGTGGGACTTCTTCTGCATGTGCCGAACTGTGGTGTGGGAGCAGGTGTACTACAGAGGGAGCCACAATCACGTCTGACCTCACTCTACAGACCACATGCCCATACCAGGCTATAGGATTAAGCCAGGGTCGTGGCACCGCGTAGGCCTTCCATTCTGCTTCCCCATCATTTAGATTTTTTGCAAAGTTGAAGTTGCCTAATGTTTTGATATTTATGTAATACATGGTTCTAGGTATTTTTTTTATTGTTTTGTTTAACTGAGTGACGGTTTATCGTGAGTCATTGAGTATGCTATTTTGCCATGTTGAACTAATGATGTACTGTAATATTGAAAGGTGTTGATCAAAAATGTTATGCATTAACTTTAGTACTGTTTTATAATATGTTGAAACGTTAGAATTTTTACCTGTATTCTTTGATAAAACTTTTCACTCTTTCATTAATTGGAAATAATGTATTCATATTTTTGTATTTATTGACATAGACAACACTAAAACTAATGATTTCAACGAATATGCATTCATTTTTCTCATTTACATTTCTTTGTTGTAATCCACATACATTCATACAGTAATGCATAATTATTAGCAGCAACTATTGAACCGTTTTATTAGCAAAATAAATACTATTTCTATCATAATCAACTATCAGCCTCTCACTTCACAATCTCACTCGTTATTGCATTAAGTGCTCAATCTCACAATATTGGTTTATTCATAAATATGGCTACCTTATTTAATGGCTTCTCTCATGAAAATGTCTACATAAAACTAAGTTCACAACAAGTGTGCCATGCACATTTTAGTCACACTAAAAATAATAAATTGGCTGGTAGGTAGAAGGTAGATATGTTAGTAGGAGTTAGTAGTTAAACACATTGGTAGGGAATGACTGGACCCAGGTATGAGAACATGGAATTTTTCATCTTCACACAGAACAACATTTTGAAAAGACATATTGTAACAGGAATAAACAGCCTTTTTCATTTGCTCAGTCAAGGCAGTGGGCAAAGCCTCTCACAGTGATGCATAGAAATGGCAGCGTGTACCTCTCTGAAGGGAACAGTTATCTGATAATAGCAAAATAAGCAAAGGCCACAAAGCATGCTCAAATTCTGTCCACATTAGACCTCTCATCAAATCCTTTATGTTTCGTAGATGGCAGCCAATTTATTTGAGTGAAATCCAGAGCATTACACACTAGTGTTAATGTTTGGATGTCACTGGGTACTATAAACAATGAAACAGTCATAGAACCTGGCCGTCAGACGAATTCATTGCACAGAAATACCAGGGTTCCATTCAAATTACTTTCCACCTGCAGATATCCCATATCCTGCATGGTTAGGTTTGTTGATGATGGCTTTTGATGGCAGTGAGGACAGTCCGCCTCATCTACATGTACCATTGGGGCGAGCTACATTCAGTTATTGTCAGTTATGAAAAGGTTGTGCTATGGAACTGTTCATGCAACCGTTTCATGAGCTGGATGCAACCCTGGTCTCTGATTGCTTCATCCATGCAGGGCTGAGAAGTCAAAATCTGCGAAGGCCTCCTGCTGCTCAGGGGAGAGGCTGCAGGACACGGGAGGAGGTGACAGGATCGGCTGGAGACTCGTGAACTCGCTGTCAAAGTTACTGACATCCACAGACTCCTTAATTTTTGGCAGGAACGGAGGTTTCACTTTTTTAGCTAGCAGTGCATCCCAGTCTATAGTCTGTTTGTCAAATAGATACAGTACATATAGGTTAAATTGCAAAATATAAGTTATTTTCCTACAAGCATGTCAAAGACAAGGTTGATGCATTTACAATATATCTAAAAGCATTGATTGAAAATGATTACCTAAATTACCTTGAAGAATTTCTCTCCCTTGACTTCATTTGCGTCCCCTTCTCCGGCTCCCAGCCTTTTCTCTGGATTCCTCTTAAGAAGCTGCAGGGAGGAGGGGTTTGATTAGGGATCAGCACGTACAGACAGGGGGATGGTTAAAAACAAACACTGATATTTTCATAACAAAAGTATTTCTGAACGGTTTCCGAATATATAAAAAATATGAGAGACAGAATGAGCAGAGAAAAGGGAGGTTGTTACCTTTTGAATGATGGAGATGGAGTCTGGAGAGAGGCATCCAGGATACTGAACATCATCATTAACTATGCTGTCAAACACCTCCTCTTCATCTTCTCCTGGGAATGGAGACTGACACAAGATGGAGAGGGAAGCCTTTATTCTGATATACGACCACCAGTCATTGAAACTATAAAGCATTACATTTCTGTGTATTTGTGCTGTTATTATTGATTTGTGACTGTTTTTGTTGTTGTTGTTGTTGTTTACAAAAATCTATGACTGTGTTTTATGGAGTGTGTTTCTGGTCTGTTGATGACTTACTTCTCCCACAAGCATCTCAAAGATAAGGACGCCCATGCCCCACCAGTCCACAGCTCGTGTGTAGTTATCATCAGTAAGCACCTCAGGTGCCAGGAACTCTGGGGTTCCACAGAATGTTGATGTCCGGTCGCCATGCCCCATCCCTGCCAGTACAACAACAGATGGAGCAGCATTTAACTAAATGCTCACACACATACAATTTGTCGTATGTAATTTCCACACATAACCACAAACCCTGTCGCAAGATATAATAAACCATAATTTTACCTTCTTTACAAAGTCCAAAGTCTGTGATCTTAACAAATCCGTCTGCATCCATCAGCAAGTTGTCTAACTTCAAATCTCTATGAAAAACACATGCAAATTAAATAAGCTGCAGCCAGAGCTGTATTAAGTGCTGGTTAATATGACTCATAGACACGACTCACCGATAAACTATCTTATTCAGATGCAGGAACTCTAGACCCAGCAAAACACAGGCTGAGTAGAACCTGTAACACAAACAAAATACACATTTTCACTGTCCAAATTGTTTTTTAATGGCACGTGCATGTGTGTGTGTGTGTGTGTGTGTGTGTGTGTGTGTGTGTGTGTGTGTGTGTGTGTGTGTGTGTGTGTGTGTGTGTGTGTGTGTGTGTGTGTGTGTGTGTGTGTGTGTGTGTGTGTGTATGTGTGCGTGCTTGTCGGGTAAAACTCACCTGGTCTGCAACTCAGAGAAGACGTTATTATGGATGTGAATCATGAGGTCTCCTCCTGGTGAGTACTCCATGACAAAACAAACATGCTCACTGGTCTGGAAACAGCCGTGCAGGTTGACCAGGAAAGGGTGCCTCGATGCGTTGATCATCTCGAAGATCCTCCTCTCACACATAAGACTGTGAAGGCATCAGAAAGAGCATTTCTTACTGTAAATAAGTTATTATCTGTGGGTAAGGTGAGCAAGCCTATTCATTGTATGGTATATGTCCCAATAAAGAACATTAACCTGTCCACTTCATCACGGGTTACAATATCCCTCTTCTTCAAGGCTTTAATGGCATAGAGTTTTCCTGTCTTCTTAAACTCAGCTAGAAGTACCTGGATAGGGTGAACATTGGCGTACATGAAGCAGTGGGTTGTGCAAAATCATATAGTACTGTAATATAATGTCGTGTTGGCAAAAAAGTCTGGACCTTTCCAAAGTGTCCTCTTCCCAGGACAGAGATACATTTGAAATCTTCCATCTGCATCCTTGTTCTCTCTGTGTAGTTTTCAATGGAGGACTGAAAAGAGACAGACGGATATGCTACAAAGGTAGAATCATGAAGCAATCAAGGCCAGTCATTTATTCAAATAGCAAGTCTACCAATGCACTATATGCAGTTTACTTTAACAAGATGACAATAGACTGGAACCACCATTTTATGTTTAGTGGAGCTGGTATGGGTGTTCACCTCTTTTTCTGTCAGAGTAGGCATAGGTGGTGTTTTCTGTGCTGTTGACACCGTGTTGGGGATGTTTCTTCCTTGGTCAACGCTAAATGTTTTAAATGCTAAACGCTCCTCACTTAAGTTAAGACTAATCACCGGCACTTCACTGCAGATATAGAGAAACACAGTGATGGTCATATATTCAGGGAAATCATTCAATGATAAAGATATTACATATACTCCCATAACCAAATATTCTTATAAATACACTACACAAAATACTTATTTTACTGTTTCTACTAAGTTCTTAATTGTGTTTCCATGGGCAGCACTGTGTTCTTTCTCACCCTGGCAGTAGGGGGGTTGACCGAGTGGCCTTATTGGTAGAAGGTGGGGGGTTGACCACAACATCAGAGGAAGTAGACGGACTCAAAGTGGTAAAGGAACATTGAGGCAGGACACTCATCATCAGATGACCCCATGTGGCAAAGTTCATGTTCATCTGGGCAGCACGAAGGAAGTTCTTCCCTGAGTGGAGGGACAGGAACACCCATCAACACTTATCATCAATAGTAACATGAGTAGGTCTATTTGATCTGTGACCACAGCCAGGTTACATACAGTACCTTTCTCTTTTGTGAAAATGCACCTCTGACGCCTTAGTTTGGGTTGGCGCTCAATCACAGGGTTGACAAACGTAATCTGCAAAGCCACCAGAAAAACAAGTAGCTTGTTACATATGGGTATCTGGTTGATAGACCGAACTCTGGCGAAGACATCTCACATTCAGAAATATAAAGGAATCAGACCTCAGTGAAGAGTGTTCCCTGGGGCTCCAGGCACAAACACAGGGTATGTTGTTGGTTGTCCAGGAACTCTTCCAGGCGCAGGTACTTGACTGCACACATCACCCTCCAGTCTTGCCAGAAGATCCCAATCTCCAGCTCCCGAGACTGTGGGGGCACAAAGATGAAATACATGTGCAATCTCCCAACTGAGAAATGATATGGTATTTTACCAATACAGACAATTTCAGACTATGTACAACAATTCCATAGAGTTCCCATACAACCAGTTATGTGAAGTACAATGGTTCCTCCCGGTGTTCAGTTAAAAGAACTCTGCCTCAACCAGTCACCTCTTCCACTTCAACTGGTTGTATCAATTTCCCACTCCATTGACACTACTTACCCGCTCCAGTTGGATACTGAAGCTTTGTCTCCAGGCCTGCTTGCTCAAAGGTCTCCAATGGGTGCGACCCACCACTCTGTTATCCAGTTTCAACACTGCACTTATCTCCACTGCCAGACAGAAAGTCTGATATTACTGTCCTATACTGTACTTCCATGACTACAATAACATTTAGGAGAGATGGTTCTACAGGTACAGTACTTGGGATATTCAAATGCAACAACCACAGCTTCAACACAAAGTCACTGGCCCTCTGGGCACTAACCCTAATACGATACAGACGCAGTACACTCCCCTGCAGAAGAGGAGGTAGTGGATGTTGAATCTAACACTAAAGAGTTGAGTAGGGCTAAGGTCCTTTATATGGGGACTTACAGGAGAGGTTTTCTGTGTGATCAGGTTGGCTGTTGACAGGGAAATCTGGTGGGCTATCCGGAGAAGACGATCCACTGGTTATTTGGCCTCGTCCTGGCAGTGATTTCAGCAAGTCTTCACATCCCAAAAGCATGACCTCAAGTGTGCCTGTAAAATATTACATGTATCAGGAGAACAGGCCTTAAAATAAACATTATCATTCTGCTTCCATAAACAGACATACAATACCTGTAAGGTTTGAAGAGAGTAGTTACCTGTTAGGGAGGCCGGCTTGAGAAAGGATGAGGAGGTGGAGGAGGGGAAGGAGCAAAGTAGGCAATTTTGCTGTTGTCCCTCGGGGGGTGGGGATACTGTAGGGAGCCCCTGTTTGGTGACAGGCTCCCGGAGAGCCTCCTGCGATGACTCCCCCAGGCGGTGCTCCAGAGAAAGTCGCAGAAGATCTAGCTTCTGAGAAGAGTCTTGCACACGGGACCGGGCCTGGTAGAGAGATTTATGCATTTTCTCATACATGCATAGCACAGGCACAAAAACAAATGTTCTAACCAAGACTATTTCCACTCTCAAACTAACTAATTGTACAAAATATTCATTAGTCCCTCTGAAATTATACCAATTTTGTAGGTTGTTTTTAGAATGTTTTTAAATAGAATTGTAAAACAATAATAGTTTATAGATACATTCTAGCTAGCCCACCTCAGCCAGGGCCAATTGGTCCTGGGATGGCAGCTCCTCAAGCTGCTTCACCACATCCCTGGCCACCTTCACCACCTCTGTTTCTCTCTGGACATAGTGTTTTAACTCAGCCACATGGATGTCCAGAGGATTTACACCCACTGGGGTACTTCCTTCTGGATCAATGATGCATGAGAAAACAGGCCAAGTTAAGACTTAGACTGCAAAGAGAAAGCATTATGATATATCCTCACATAGATAATACAGTTGTCATTTTCAGTGGTCCTACATTTTTAAGAATCATACAGTGAGGGAAAAAAGTATTTGATCCCCTGCTGATTTTGTACGTTTGCCCACTGACAAAGAAATGATCAGTCTATAATTTTAATGGTAGGTTTATTTGAACAGTGAGAGACAGAATAACAACAAAATAAACCTGAAAAACGCATGTCAAAAATGTTATAAATTGATTTGCATTTTAATGAGGGAAATAAGTATTTGACCCCCTCTCAATCAGAAAGATTTCTGTCTCCCAGTTGTCTTTTATACAGGTAACGAGCTGAGATTAGGAACACACTCTTAAAGGGAGTGCTCCTAATCTCAGTTTATTACCTGTATAAAAGACTCCTGTCCACAGAAGCAATCAATCAATCAGATTCCAAACTCTCCACCATGGCCAAGACCAAAGAGCTCTCCAAGGATGTCAGGGACAAGATTGTAGACCTACACAAGGCTGGAATGGGCTACAAGACCATCGCCAAGCAGTTTGGTGAGAAGGTGACAACAGTTGGTGCGATTATTCACAAATGGAAGAAACACAAAAGAACTGTCAATCTCCCTCGGCCTGGGGCTCCATGCAAGATCTCACCTCGTGGAGTTGCAATGATCATGAGAACGGTGAGGAATCAGCCCAGAACTACACGGGAGGATCTTGTCAATGATCTCAAGGCAGCTGGGACCATAGTCACCAAGAAAACAATTGGTAACACACTACGCCGTGAAGGACTGAAATCCTGCAGCGCCCGCAAGGTCCCCCTGCTCAAGAAAGCACATATACATGCCCGTCTGAAGTTTGCCAATGAACATCTGAATGATTCAGAGGACAACTGGGTGAAAGTGTTGTGGTCAGATGAGACCAAAATGGAGCTCTTTGGCATCAACTCAACTCGCCGTGTGTGGAGGAGGAGGAATGCTGCCTATGACCCCAAGAACACCATCCCCACCGTCAAACATGGAGGTGGAAACATTATGCTTTGGGGGTGTTTTTCTGCTAAGGGGACAGGACAACTTCACCGCATCAAAGGGACGATGGACGGGGCCATGTACCGTCAAATCTTGGGTGAGAACCTCCTTCCCTCAGCCAGGGCATTGAAAATGGGTCGTGGATGGGTATTCCAGCATGACAATGACCCAAAACACACGGCCAAGGCAACAAAAGAGTGGCTCAAGAAGAAGCACATTAAGGTCCTGGAGTGGCCAACCAGTCTCCAGACCTTAATCCCATAGAAAATCTGTGGAGGGAGCTGAAGGTTCGAGTTGCCAAACGTCAGCCTTGAAACCTTAATGACTTGGAGAAGATCTGCAAAGAGGAGTGGGACAAATTCCCTCCTGAGATGTGTGCAAACCTGGTGGCCAACTACAAGAAATGTCTGACCTCTGTGATTGCCAACAAGGGTTTTGCCACCAAGTACTAAGTCATGTTTTGCAGAGGGGTCAAATACTTATTTCCCACATTAAAATGCAAATCATTTTATAACATTTTTGACATGCGTTTTTCAGGATTTTTTTGTTGTTATTCTGTCTCTCACTGTTCAAATAAACCTTCCATTAAAATTATAGACTGATCATTTCTTTGTCAGTGGGCAAACGTACAAAATCAGCAGGGGATCAAATACTTTTTTCCCTCACTGTACCAGCATATAAAATAGCGAGCAAAACAAACACTGGAACTACAGAGCATCGGAAAGTATTCAGACATCTTTGCTTTTTCAACATTTTGTTATGTTACAGCATTATTCTAAAATGTATTAAATTGTTTTTTCCTCATTAATCTACACACAATATCCCAAAATGACAAAGCAAAAACAGGCTTTTAGAAATGATTGCAAATTAATAAAAAATAAAACACTGAAATATCACATTTACAATAAGTATTCAGACCCTTTATTGAGTACTTTGTTGAAGCACCTTTGGCAGCATTACAGCCTTGTGTCTTCTTGGGTATGATGCTACAGGCTTGGCACACCTGTATTTGGGGAGTTTCTCTAATTTTTCTCTACAGGTCCTCTCAAGCTCTGCCAGGTTGGATGGGGAGCATCATGGCACAGCTATTGTTAGGTCTCTCCGGAGATGTTCGATCAGGTTCAAGTCCGGGCTCTGGCTGGGCCACTCAAGGACATTGAGAGACTTGTCCCGAAGCCATTCCTGCGTTGTCTTGGCTGTGTGCTTAGGGTCATTGTCCTGTTGGAAGGTGAACCTTCACCCCAGTCTGAGGTCCTGAGCGCTCTGGAGCAGGTTTTCATCAAGGATCTCTCTGTACTTTTCTCTGTTCATCTTTCTCTGGATCCTGACTAGTCTACCATACCCTGCCGCTGAAAAACATTCCCACAGCATGATGCTGCCACCATCATGCTTCACCATAGGGATGGTATTGGTCAGGTGATGAGCGGTGCCTTGTTTCCTCCAGACGTGACGCTTGGCATTCAATCTTGGTTTCATCAGACCAAAGAATCTTGTTTCTCATTGTCTGAGAGTCTTTTAGGTGCCATTTGGTAAAGTGCAAGTGGGCTGTCATGTGCCTTTTACTGAGGAATGGCTTCCATCTGGCCACTAATACTGTAAAGGCCTGATTGGCGCTGAAGAAATGGTTGTCCTTTTGGAAGGTTCTCCCATCTCCACAGAGAAACTGTGGAGCTCTGTCAGAGTGACCATCGGGTTCTAGGTCACCTCCCTTCTCCCCCGATTGCTCAGTTTGCCTGGGCGGCCAGCTCTAGGAAATCTTGGTGGTTCCAAACTACTTCCACTTAAGAATGATGGAGGCCACTATGTTCTTGGGGAAAATGTTCTGTCCTCTTCCCCAGGTCTATGCCTCGACACAATCCTGTCTCTACAGACCATTCCTTTAGACCTCATGGCTTGGTTTTGGCTCTGTCAGCTGTGGAGCCTTATATAGACAGATATGTGTCTTTCCAAATCATGACCAATCAATTTAATTTACCACAGGTGGACTCCAATCAAGTTGTAGAAACATCTCAAGGTTGATCAATGGAAACAGGATGCACCTGAGCTCAATTTCGAGTCTCATAGCAAAGGATCTGAATACTTATATAAATAAGGTATTTCTGTTTTTTATTTTTAATAATAACCTGTTATCACTTTGTCATTATGGGGTATTGTGTGTAGATTGATGAGTAAAAACATTTACTTAATCAATTTTAGAATAAGGCTGTAACGTAACAAAATGTGGAAAAAGTAAAGGGGTCTGAATACTTTTCGAATGCACTGTACCTAACAAATTATAGTAAGATACAAGACAGTAACCTATCTGATGGCAGTTCAATCCTGATAGCATTTTAAATTCTGTGCAAAGATGTGGATTGAGTTAACTGTATACTGTAACCATGATCACCTAACTAAACTGTACCATAAAGCTCTGACCTCCATGATTGGTGCTGTCATGGTTGCTGCTCCCATCCCCAACACCAGTCTGGGTGACTTTGATAATCTGCATTCGGATCAGCTCGATCTTGGAACGGCTGTCCTGCAGCATCTGCTGAGCTGTAGACAGCATCTCCAGATCCTGGAAAGTGATAATAACACCAACACGATGATGCGGAAACACACCCAGTCCAGTACAGTACACCTGAACAAAACCTGATCCATGTTTATTGATCCAAGGAAAGAAATACTCTGATAGTCTGTCTGACTCATAAAATAGTGGTGAATGAGAAACTGAAAAACAAGAAGCATCTGTGTAAGTCTCAGCTCTGCCCGTGTCCAATCTGAAAAAATGGATGTATGAGATAAAATAATAATACAAACATGCCTAAACCAGGTGACAACAGTAGTATGACCATGCACTTCACTAACCTCGGAGCACTCCTGTCTCTCCTTGCTGAATAAGGGCTAATTTGTCATCCTCTTGGCCACAGGAGGGCTTCTCACATTGCACCTCTCCACCTTCACTATCCTTGAAAACACAACAAGTCCTCTACTGTTGTTATTGCAGAGAGCATCAGTGGCAAACAAGCAGGCAGGGTTCCTCCTGAAGCTGCTTTACATCTTGTGAATCTGGTCACACAGCAGTCTTTCCTTGTGTTTGTTTTCGCCTCTCTGCTGACTGCTCTGCAAAATCCCTCTTCCACTGCATCCTGTTCTCCTCTTCTTTCTGTTACTAATCACTCTCTCACCCCCTCCCTCTCTCTCTCTCTCTCTCTCTCTCTCTCTCTCTCTCTCTCCTCTCTCTCTCTCTCTCTCTCTCTCTCTCTCTCTCTCTCTCTCTCACCCCTCCCTCTCTCTCTCTCTCTCTCTCTCTCACTGTGTTTTTCCTGTGTAGGCTTCCTGCAGGGGTGGCAGGGATCCCTCTGCTGTGCCAACACTGCTGTTAGTCTGTGAGTGCTGATGTCCCTGTCCAGGCTCAGCATTGGCCAGCGCAGAACCACATGTTCCTCTCTGTCACCAACCAAAGACAAACACAGAGACGCTCTCCACAGGACAGGAAGAGAGTATCCAGCTAGAGTCTTTCTAAACCCATTCCAGCATGGGGGAGCGCCTGGGACATACATCAAACGCTCCTGGGAGTCAGCTGCAGCTCTTTATGCAGAAGGACATGTCTTTAAGTCCAGTTTTAAATGGGATGCATGCAGTGTAATAATTGTAAAAATATGTGCACTTATAAAATAGCTTAATGTTGTAATTTTTACACTATGCTAGGAGAAGTGTGGGATAAGATTGATGAGCACTGGGTGACAGATGTAAGAACAAGCAAGGAATTACTATGTTCAGCTAAACGTTGGCAAGGCAGCCAGTGACCAAAACATTTTTTTTTTGGCCATCAAATCAGGTGACTACATGGTTGATTTTGCAAATACGGGCACTTTTGGATGTTAAATGTTATTGAAAATGAAACCTCTTGAACTGCTTTTTATCTATCTGAATATTTTCTTCACTCTGTCTGGAAACAAGATCTAATAGTGGCTGAGACCATTCTATTTAAGAATATAACAATTTTTATTGGTTTCCCCAAATACCAGAGGGAAAATGTCACTACCACCACGTCATAAGATTTGCTATTTTAGTTGAAAAGAAAATTACAGAAATTGTTAATATAACATTTCACTTTTTTTTTAGATCATGTATTTTTTTACTATTTTGAGGTTTTCTTAATTATATGTATTCATCATGTCTAAATGTCCATATATGCCATGATGATACTCAGGAACATGTATTTACCACATCAAAATATCAATTTTTTACATTATTTTAGAAATGAAGGTTCACATATGGGAAAAATCATCAATATCAATTGTAATTTAACACAACTTTTCCTCATAAATATGTACCGTGATGGTAACGACTTAGCATTGTCGTAATGACTTAGCATTGTCGTAAATATCCTCTGGTCTGATGAAACAAAAATAAAACTGTTTGGCCATAATGACCATTGTTATGTTTGGAAGAAAAAGGGGGACGCTTGCAAGCCGAAGAACACCATCCCAACCGTAAAGCATGGGGGTGGCAGCATCATGTTGTGGGGGTGCTTTGCTGCAGGAGGTACTGGTGCACTTCACAAAATAGATGGCATTATGAAGCAGGAAAATGATGTGGATATATTGAAGCAACATCTCAAGACATCAGTCAGGAAGTTAAAGCTTGGTCGCAAACGGATCTTCCAAATGGACAACGACCCCAAGCATACTTCAAAAGTTGTGGCAAAATGGCTTAAGGACAATAAAGTCAAGGTATTGGAGTGGCCATCACAAATCCCTGACCTCAATCATATAGAAAATTTGTGGGCAGAACTGAAAAAGCGTGTGCGAGCAAGGAGGCCTACAAACCTGACTCAGTTACACCAGCTCTGTCAGGAGGAATGGGCCAAAATTCACCCAACTTATTGTGGAAAGCTTGTGGAAGGCTACCCGAAACGTTTGACCCAAGTTAAACCATTTAAAGGCAATGCTACCAAATACTAATTGAGTGTATGTAAACTTCTGACCCACTGGGAATGTGATGAAAGAAATAAAAGCAGAAATAAATCATTCTCTCTACTATTATTCTGACATTTCACATTCTTAAAATAAAGTGGTGATCCTAACTGACCTAAGACAGGGAATTTTTACTAGGATTAAATGTCAGGAATTGTGAAAAACTGAGTTTAAATGTATTTGGCTAAGGTGTATGTAAACTTCCAACTTCAACTGTAGAACACATCATTCAAAACCTCAAAAAACAAAGACACATGCCTCAATAACTTAAGCATCTTTTAGACCATTTTGGGATTCAATGCATTAGGCAGAAATACATGTAAAAGGTTGGAAACACTGGTTGACATTAAGCAAATTATTGTTCACTGGCTGCTGCCTATTGATTCAGACTCATGAGACAGGTGTGTGCTTACTCAAGATTAGGTTTTGCCCTTAATGCACTCTATTGCTAACAAGAGAGCAAATTTCCTCCCAGACTGCGCCATCAAGCATCATATGCCATTTTGTCACTGGATGAGGCTCAGGGACAAGCCCAAGCACATTCTCTGGTTGGTACGATACAATGTCCTCTCTCATTGGCCAAAATAATTAGTTGGCTCCCACACAACTCATCGTTTGACTAGAACGCATCTCTCTGCATCAACGTCTTGTATAATACCCGGGTAAGGGTCTTCATCATATTTCACAATACACCACTTTCAAATCAGTCCCTCATGTATGTCTGCAATGGGCTGTATTGAGCTAGGAGATGGCTGCGGTGCTGAGCAGGTGGAAGTGGAGGTTGGGCTTTGTCTGCTTCTGTTTATTGAATTATTACGGTCTATGGGCCAAAATAATCAGATAGATGTGAGTCATTTGAGGGGCAGTTAGGTCATCATTCTGAAGCTGTAAGACTTCAGGTGAGTGTGGTGGTGTGTTCCTTGACAGGTATGACTCCATAACCACTATTTTCTGGATAGTTGATCTTCTGTTTCTTTGGTTTATTTTCAATGGCCTCCTTTTTTTTCTTTTTTCTCGCTGGGAAAGTTGTGAGATGGATTTCAGTTCAACACTTTATTTTCTCTTGAGGTATTGCACGATGTCCTCTCCTTGCAAGATGTCCCTCTCCTTGTTCGGGCAGCGTTCGGCGGTCGACGTCACCGGTCTTCTAGCCATCGCTGATCCACCTTTCATTTTCCATTTGTTTTGTCTTGTCTTCCCACACACCTGGTTTCAATCCCATCAATTACATGTTGTGTATTTAACCCTCTGTTCCCCACATGTCCTTGTCCAGTATTGTTTGTTTGTAAGTGCTTGCGCACGTTATGTTCTGGTGTGCGTCGGGTTATGTACCCATTTCTTATTGTTCTGTAATCCGGTGGGTTTTTATTATTAAACTGAGCCGTCGGAACCACAGTTTTTGCTCTCCTGCGTCTGACTTCTCTGCCGCCAGCACGCACCCCTTACAGAATACTGGACCAAACTTATGGAGTCAGCAGGAACAGGTACCCCGGGTATAGGGGTGGAGGAGCGTGTCCGGGAGCACGCAGCAATGCTCCACCATCTTGGCACCGCCATGGACCGCGTTGTCCAGACAATGGACCGCTGGGAGAGACAGGGAGTTCTCCCAGCGCCTCCACCAGCACAACCGGGGTATCCACTACGCGCCCTTCCTTCTCCTGGTCCCAGTGGGATTCGTCTCTACCTTCCCCAGGAATATGATGGGACGGCCAGGGGTTCCTATTACAACTGGACCTATGCCTGGCAACCGTCCACCCGGCTCCTTCGGGCCGTGAGAGGGTGTCCGCCCTCGTCTCGTGCCTCACCGGGAAAGCCCTGGAGTGGGCCAACGCCGTGTGGAGAGAGGGAGATGCGGCGTTGGACCAGTTTGAGGAGTTCAGGAGGTGAGCGCCTCTTCCATCTGAGGCAGGGGACGAGGAGCGCCCAGGAGTTCGCCCTGTAGTTTCGGACCCTGGCTACTGGCGCGGGATGGAGCGACAGGGCCCATTATCGTTGCAGTCTGCGCGAGGACCTCCGTCGGGAGTTGGCCTGCAGAAACACCACCCTCACGTTCGACCAGCTGGTGGACCTGTCCATCCGGCTGGACAACCTGCTGGCTACCCGCGGACGTTCAGATCGGGGTCTGTTAGTTCCATCCCCACGCTCCGATACTCATGGAGCTGGGAGGGGCGGTGCGCAGGGAGACCGGAGGGGGTTCCAGCTCGTGCACCATCTGTGGCTGCAGAGGTCACACTGCCGGTCGGTGCCGGGTTGGTTCCTCTAGGTATCAAGGCAGTGGGCAGGGCGCTCTGGCGTCACCCCAGGTGAGCCGGCACCATTCTCATCCAGAGCCCTCTGTTGCACATATGTTTGTATGTCACTTTCCCTGAGTTTTCCCCGCATTCCCAGCATAAGGCGTTCGTCGATTCAGGCGCAGCTGGGAATTTTATTGATAAAGTGTTCGCCCATAGTTTAGGGATCCCCATTTTTCCTGTGGCTGTGCCCTTCCCCGTTCACACATTAGATAGTCGACCATTAGGGTCAGGGTTCATTAGGGAGGTCACTGCTCCTCTGGGCATGGTGATGCAGGGGGGTCACAAGGAGAGAATGAGTCTTTTCCTGATTGACTCTCCTGCGTTTCCCGTGGTGCTAGGCCTACCCTGGATAGCTTGTCATAACCCCACTGTTTCCTGGCCACAGAGGGCTCTCATGGGGTGGTCGCGAGAGTGCTCGGGAAGGTGTTTAGGGGTTTCCGTTGATGCTACTACGGTGGAGAGTCCAGACCAGGTCTCCACCGTGTGCATTCCCCCTGAATATGCCGATTTGCCTCTCGCCTTCTCTAAAAAGAAGGCGACTCAATTACCACCCCATCGTAGGGGCGATTGTGCGATAAATCTCCTGGTAGACTCTGCATTTCCCAGGAGTCACGTGTATCCCCTCTCACAGGCAGAGACGGTGGCTATGGAAGCATACGTCTCCGAATCCCTGCGTCAGGGGTACATTCAGTCCTCCACTTCACCCCCCTCCTCGGGTTTCTTTTTTGTGAAGAAGGAGGGAGGTCTGCGCCTGTGTATTGACTATCGGGGTCTGAACCAGATCACTGAGGTACAGTTACCTGCTACCGCTCATAGCCACAGTGATTGAGTCAATGCACGGGGCGCGCTTCTTCACCGAACTAGATCTCAGTAGCGCTTACAACCTGGTGTGTATCCGGGAGGGAGACGAGTGGAAGACGGCTTTCAGTACCACCTTAGGGCACTATGAGTACCTCGTCATGCCGTACGGGTTGATGAATGCGCCATCAGTCTTCCAAGCCTTTGTAGATGAGATTTTCAGGGACCTGCACGAGCATTTTGATATTCTCCGCTGCACGCGCTGAGCATGTGTCCCTGGTGCACAGGGTGCTTGGTCGCCTGTTGGAGCATGACCTGTACGTCAAGGCTGAGAAATGCCTGTTCTTCCAGCAGTCCGTGTCCTTCCTAGGGTATCGCATTTCCACCTCAGGGGTGGAGATGGACAGTGACCGTATTTCAGCCGTGCGTAATTGGCCGACTCCCACCACGGTAAAGGAGGTGCAGCGGTTCTTAGGGTTTGCCAACTACTACCGGAGGTTTATCCGGGGTTTTGGTCAGGTAGCGGCTCCCATTACCTCACTGCTGAAGGGGGGCCCGGTACGCTTGCAGTGTTCAGCTGAGGCGGACAGGGCTTTTAGTCACCTGAGGGCTCTGTTTACCTCGGCTCCCGTGCTGGCCCATCCGGATCCCTCTTTGGCGTTCATAGTGGAGGTGGATGCGTCCGAGGCTGGGATAGGAACTGTGCCCTCTCAGCGCTCGGGTACGCCACCGAAGCTCCGCCCCTGTGCCTTCTTCTCGAAGAAGCTCAGCCCGGCGGAGCGAAACTATGACGTGGAGGACTGGGAGCTGTTGGGTGTCGTCAAGGCCTTGAAGGCGTGGAGACATTGGCTTGAGGGAGCTAAACACCCTTTTCTCATCTGGACTGACCACCTTGATCTGGAGTACATCCGAGCGGCGAGGAGACTGAACCCTCGCCAGGCAAGGTGGGCCATGTTTTTCACCCGTTTTGTGTTTACCCTTTCCAACAGACCAGGCTCCCAGAACGTGAAGGCAGATGCATTGTCTCGGCTGTATGACACAGAGGAGCGGCCCATGGATCCCACTCCCATACTCCCCGCCTCCTGCCTGATGGCGCCGGTAGTGTGGGAGCTGGACACGGACATTGAGCAGGCGTTACGTGCAGAGCCCGCTCCTGTCCAGTGTCCCGCTGGGCGTCTGTACATCCCGTCTGCTGTTCGTGATTGGGCCCACACGTCACCCTCCTCTGGTCATCCTGGGATTGGTCAGACAGTGCGCTGTTTGAGCGGGAGGTACTGGTGGCCTACCTTGGCTAAGGATGTGAGGGTGTTTCCTCCTGCTCGATGTGCGCCCAGTGTAAGGTTCGTAGGCACCTGCCCAGAGGTAAGCTACACCCCTTACCCGTTCCGCAACGGCCTTGGTCGCACCTGTCGGTGGATTTTCTGATCGATCTTCCACTCTCACAGGGTAACACCACGATCCTGGTCGTTGTGGATCGTTTCTCTAAGTCCTGTCGTCTCCTTCCTCTGCCCAGTCTCCCTACGGCCCTACAGACTGCGGAGCCCTTGTTTATGCACGTCTTCCGGCACTACGAGGTGCCTGAGGGGTCTCGATCAGCCTTACTTCAGGGTTTCACCCCGAGAGTAATGGGCAAGTGGAGAGAGTAAACCAGGATGTGGGCTGGTTCCTGCGGTCCTATTGACAGGACCGGCCGGGGGAGTGGGCGGCGTTCGTGCCCTGGGCTGAGATGGCACAGAACTCGCTTCGCCAC
Organism: Salmo trutta; assembly: GCF_901001165.1. NCBI lineage: Eukaryota > Metazoa > Chordata > Actinopteri > Salmoniformes > Salmonidae > Salmo > Salmo trutta. The sequence goes on along the minus strand of NC_042983.1, from coordinate 24,685,105 downwards.
TCCTCCACTAACCTCTCTCCCTTCCAGTGTGTACTGGGGTACCAGCCGGTTCTGGCGCCTTGGCATCAGAGTCAGACCGAGGTTCCTGAGGTGAACGACTGGTTCAGGCGCACGGAGGAGACATGGGAAGCTGTCCGTGTTCACCTTCAGCAGGCCGTGATGCGCCAAAAGGAGAACGCAGATCGCCACCGCAGTGTGGCCCCGGTGTTCGCACCGGGGGACCGGGTCTGGCACTAGACCCAAAACCTGCCCCTCCGCCTGCCCTGCCGGAAGCTGGGTCCGCGGTTTGTGGGGTCATTTAAAGTCCTGAGGAGAATGAACGAGGTTTGTTATAGGTTACAACTTCCACCCGATTACCGTATTAACCCCTCGTTCCATGTGTCTCTCCTCAGGCCGGTGGTGGCTGGTCCGCTCCAGGAGTCTGAGGTGCGGGAGGTTCCTCTGCCCCCTCTGGACATCGGGGGGGCCCGGCATACTCCGTTCGCTCCATACTGGATTTGAGGCGCCGGGCGAGGGGCCTTCAGTATCTCGTGGAGTGGGAGGGGTACGGTCCGGAGGAGAGGTGCTGGGTTCCAGGCGAGGACGTGTTGGACCCTTCAATGCTGCAGGAGTTCCACCGTCTTCGTCCGGATCGCCCTGCGCCTCGCCCTCCGGGTCGTCCCCGAGGCCGGTGTCGGCGCGCTGCTGGAGCCGTGCGTCAAGGGGGGGTACTGTCACGACTTCCTCTGAAGTCGGTCCCTCTCCTTGTTCGGGCGACGTTCGGCGGGTGACGTCACCGGTCTTCTAGCCATCGCCGATCCACCTTTCATTTTCCATTTGTTTTGTCTTGTCTTCCCACACACCTGGTTTCAATCCCATCAATTACATGTTGTCTATTTAACCCTCTGTTCCCCACATGTCCTTGTCCGGTATTGTTTGTTTATAAGTGCTTGTAACCCCTCCTGTCTCACCCTCCAGTATTTATGCTGCAGTAGTTTATGTGTCGGGGGGCTAGGGTCAGTCTGTTATATCTGGAGTATTTCTCCTGTCTTATCCGGTGTCCTGTGTGAATTTAAGTATTTTCTCTCTTTCTTTCTTTCTTTCTTTCTTTCTTTCTTTCTTTCTCTCTCTCGGAGGACCTGAGCCCTAGGACCATGCCTCAGGACTACCTGGCATGATGACTCCTTGCTGTCCCCAATCCACCTGGCCGTGCTGCTGCTCCAGTTTTAACTGTTCTGCCTGCGGCTATGGAACCCTGACCTGTTCACCGGACGTGCTACCTGTCCCAGACCTGCTGTTTTCAACTCTCTAGAGACAGCAGGAGCGGTAGAGATACTCTCAATGATCGGCTATGAAAAGCCAACTGACATTTACTCTTGAGGTGCTGACTTGTTGCACCCTCGACAACTACTGTGATTATTATTATTTGACCATGCTGGTCATTTATGAACATTTGAACATCTTGGCCATGTTCTGTTATAATCTCCACCCGGCACAGCCAGAAGAGGACTGGCCACCCCTCATAGCCTGGTTCCTTTCTAGGGAGTTTTTCCAAGCCACCGTGCTTCTACACCTGCATTACTTGCTGTTTGGGGTTTTAGGCTGGGTTTCTGTACAGCACTTTGAGAAATCAGCTGATGTAAGAAGGGCTATATAAATCAATTTGATTTGATTTGTGCACGTTATGTTCTGGTGTGCGTCAGGTTATGTACCCATTTCTTATTGTTCTGTAATCCGGTGGGTTTTTATTATTAAACTGAGCCGTTGGAACCACAGTTTTTGCTCTCCTGCATCTGACTTCTCTGCTGCCAGTACGCACCCCTTACAGGTATCTTTCTTTTTGTTTCTTAAAAGATACTCCTGGTATCTTAAAGGTTCTTGTTTGATTTTGTTAATATACACTACATGAACCAAAGTATGTGGACACCTGCTCTTCGAACATTTAATTCCAAAATCATGGGCATTAACATGGAGTTGGTCGCCCCTTTACTGTTATAACAGCCTCCATTCTTTTTGGAAGGCTTTCCACTAGATGTTGGAACATTGCTGCAGGGACCTTCCTCCATTCAGCCACAAGAGCATTAGAGAGGTCGGGCACTGATGTTGGGCGATTAGGCTTGGCTCGCAGTCGGCGGTCCAATTCATCCCAAAGGTGTTCAATGAGGTTGATGTCAGGGTTCTTTGCAGGTCGGTCAAGTTCTTCCACCCCGATCTCGACAAACCATTTCTGTATGTCATTGTGTTCTGTAACGTTAAGGTTTCAATTCACTGGGCCCAGACGGAATCATGAAAAACAGCTCCAGACCATTATTCCTCCTCCATCAAACTTTACAGTTGGCTCTATGCATTTGGGCAGGTAGCGTTCTCATGGCATCCGCCAAACTCAGATTCGTCCGTCGGACTGCCAGATGATGAAGCGTGATTCATCACTCCAGAGAACGCTCCAGAGTCCAATGGCAGCTAGCTTTACACTACTCCAGCAGACGCTTGGCATTGCGAATGGTGATCTTATGCTTGTGTGCGGCTGCTCTGCCATGGAAACCCATTTCATGAAGCCTCCGACTAACAGTTATTGTGCTGACCTTGCTTCCAGAGGCAGTTTGGAACTTGGTAGTGAGTATCGCAACCGAAGACACAATTTTTACGCGCTTCAGCCCTCTGTGGTCTATCACTGGGCGACTGAGCCGTTGTTGCTCCTAGATGTTTCCACTTCATAATAACAGCACTTACAGTTAACCGGGGGCAGCTCTAGCAGGGTAGAAATTTGACGAACTGACTAGTTGGAACGGTGGCATCCTATGACGGTACCAGTTGAAAGTCACTGAGCCCTTCAGTACGGGCCATTCTACTGCCAATTTTGTCTATGGAGATTGAATGGCTGTGTGCTCTATTTTATACACCTTTCAGCAACAGGTGTTGGTGAAATAGCCGAATCCACTAATTTGAAGGGGTGTCCACATACTTTTGCAAATATAGTGTATGTCCTTGTCCTCTCCTTGGTTGATTTAGGAGGCATCTTATAGAAAAATATTTTTTTTACAATTAAAGTCAGTAACCATAGTAAGTCACATAAATAGACATCAAAATCCCTCAATCATCCTAACATAACACAAAATGTAATGGTCTTATTTAGCAAATAAGTATTCAATTTCAATTTAACCATGATAATATGTGTAGTTTGTGTGTCTTTTCAGGTCTTAATGTAAGTAAAAATGTATGAACTAATACATTTTGTCATTACCATCACATTCTGTCCTTACCATCACAGTTCATTATGTGGTGGTAATGACCTGTGTTGGGAATTACATTTCTACAGTATTTGGTTATAAATGGCTGGGATTCTAGCATGCTAACTCCAGTTGAACTGCTAGCATACAATGTGTCCTATATACACATAATTAAAACAATTTACATTTTTTTACATAATTTGATGAAATTATATCCTATTTGGTCATGTGAGTCTCCCTCCATGACATCCATCCACTGTCGCTATTCATATCCATGGTAACCAAGTACACAAACGTTTGAAAAAACATTATTATGTAATTTGCTTGTCGTGGTGGTAATGACACAATACTGACACAATGATGCAGTGATGTAAACTATTTTATATTTTCATTTTAGGCCTATTTAAAAAACGCATTACCAAGGACACCAAGATTTTTGCAGGGGTTATATATGTTCTTTTTAAAGTATATGTCCACATAACCTGAAACAAATAAATGTCCCTTTGCAGCAGGGTACGGTAGGAGGGCAAATGCGACGACAAAATAAATAGACCTATTTTAAAGTGAAACTGTTAGCTGTGATAATTTGAATGTACGTGATTATGTAAATTAATTCAACATTTTTCAAAGACGTTGTTGATGTAAAATCCCGCCTTTTCGAAGTTAATCTCACCTATGAGAAAGCAACACTAGAACCCAGCATGCATACTTGTTCTCGAGAGGCGGAGCCCAATCGGTTCCATTTGCTGAGGCGCGTTCGTAATGAAAGGGAGCGCGTGAGCGGGCTAGAGCTTCTTGGTGGAGTGTCTAAATGTGCTTGACTTCCTCGCATTATATTGTGTGGAGGAGCGCTGCACACGTTGTTATAGCACACCGACATCGTACTTAGAAATACTGATCTCCTGTTCGGGGAGAATACACAACCAAATTCAGTATTCTTTCCCGAAGTCTGTTATTCACAGCTTGCGAAAAAAATGTCGGCACCGGCGGCAAAAGTGAGTAAAAAGGAGCTGAACTCAAACCATGACGGAGCGGACGAGACCTCCGGTAAGGAATGGCGGCCTCCAGTTCACCGCCATTTTCACTTCCTTTATTAGTTCTAACAAAATCTACTACTTTAAAGTAAAATAGTTCACAAACCGTAATTTGTCGTCTGTTGGCTTTTCAATATGAATCTGGCCGGTTTTGGGTGCAGTCAGTATTGTCTGTCGTGAGTGCGTAGTTAGTTCTGTCTCTAGCTGTTAACGCTACTACGTTAGACCGGTGATGGAGGCCATGTTACCTAGCTAGCAACATTTCCTAACTGGCTAACTAATTGTCTAATCAATGCATGTCCTGTTAAGTATTTTTGTTCTCAAGTCTAGTCGTTGCTACTATAAATACAATTGCAAAACATTTTTTTATAATAGACTGTGTATTTGTGCAGTTGGCTGAGGAGTAATGTGTTTTCTATGTTGAATGAAATAACCGTGGCCTAGTGTTACTTTGTTGTTGTGCATATCCGCCATGATGAAGCAAGCCGTAGCTAGCTAGTTTGCGAATGTGAAATTGGCAACATGGCTAACGGTAGTTAGCTACCATCTAGTGAACCACAGTTTGAGAAGTAGCCCATTGGAAGAGTTTAACGGATTTAACAATGGAGGGTTATTTGTGTAACTTGGTCATAGTCTCGATACAATGCGCACTTACCTAGCTATTAGACAGTGTTGGGGAAGGAGGCAGATAGTGTAGTGTGCGGAGTCCCACATTTAAACCACGCGGCCATCCTCACTAGCCAGCAGGAAACGCCGTTTGCAAGCTGCTATGAAATCGCTAGTTACAAAAAGGTGCTGCTAAATATCACGCATTACAATTAACTTGTTGGTTAAGATTTATATCATATTTCCGCAAAATGTTCACCCCTTTTCAGATTGCAAATCGTTAGTGATTAGCTCATGCAACCCTTTGCAATGATTTTCCATCAATGGTCCTGAGAGCAGCCGCTTGTTGAGGGTCAATTTCAAAACCATTAGCTCGTAACTTTGTTTGCCACAGTTAAGTTACAGCTTTAATTCTTTGTTGGTAGTGCGCAGGAAGTTGGTAGTTACTCTTTCATTTTGACGTCTAGTGAACACCAATGTACTGCACCGATGGTCTCCAATATTTTCTGACATTATTGAATTTTTTTCTAATAGAAAAAGAGCAACAGGAAGCTATTGAACACATCGACGAAGTTCAAAACGAAATTGACAGGTAAGCCAGTCAAGTTAAAATGTATATGTATCAGAAAAACTAAAGTGTTTAACTGTGTGATAATGGTGCTTGATGTGCAATCTCTTTTCTCCAGACTGAACGAGCAAGCGAGTGAGGAGATATTGAAAGTAGAACAGAAATACAATAAACTCCGTCAGCCGTTCTTTCAGAAGAGATCAGAACTGATTGCTAAAATCCCCAACTTCTGGGTCACCACATTCGTCAACCATCCACAAGGTGAGCTTCAGCACATCCCTTTGGGCTCTCACAGGATTCTACCACTGGAACCTAGAATATTCAGATTCTGACTTTGTTTTCTTGTTTGTCCCTACAGTTTCTGCTCTTCTTGGGGAGGAAGATGAGGAGGCACTTCACTATCTGACCAGGGTGGAGGTTACAGAGTTTGAAGATATCAAATCAGGCTACAGAATAGATTTTGTAAGTGATAATGATTGCCAGGATATTGCATTAATGTCTGGACTTTATAGCGTACCTTAAAATGTACTCAATTAAATTGACGTGTGTTCCAGTATTACGACGAAAATCCATACTTTGAAAACAAAGTCCTTTCCAAAGAGTTCCATCTGAACGAGAGTGGAGACCCATCCTCAAAGTCAACAGAAATCAAATGGAAATCAGGAAAGGTATTTCACGTTAGTATTTTCAAATGCTTGGTAATACTGCAGTCTATTAATGCATGGCATTTGGCAGAAACCAGTGTCACTTTCTTTAAAAAGTCTGTTCAACGTAATGGTGAAACACTACCAGAATGTTGTATGTACCTTAGTGATCAGAGCCTTTTGGTTTTCATGCCAGGTAGTTGTGGTCAGTATTTCATTTGTTTTGCTATGCAATTAAACTCATTGTTTTAAAACAAACAAAAATAAGTTGGTTTGTAATCCCTGTGACGTCTCTGAAGGACCTGACAAAGCGCTCCAGCCAGACACAGAACAAAGCCGGCAAGAAGAGGCAACATGAAGAGCCAGAGAGCTTCTTCACCTGGTTCACTGATCACTCAGATGCTGGGGCAGATGAGCTGGGAGAGGTTATCAAGGATGACATCTGGCCAAACCCCCTGCAGTACTACCTGGTGAGTGGTCTCCACGGCCTAACACCTCCCTCTTATCAATGTTCTCTTTACTTTGAATGGGACTTTTTATGCCCGTTGTGCTACCTACTGTATTGTTAGTTCTTTGGATGTGTCATTTTGATTGTTTAGTACTGTTAGTGTTAATATGAATGCTATTTTTTTGTTCTTTCACTTTGACCTGCGTTGTTGGAGCTCTGAGTTTGTTTGCCACTGTACCCTGTAATTACAACAGCAACCCTGTACATGTGACTATTAAACGTCTAATCTATTGTCTAAATGTCACCAAGGAGATTTAAGTCTGCTATGTAGACAAAGGCTGTATAGTTAAAAGGTTGGCTAATTTGATTGGCAGGTTCCTGACATGGATGATGAGGAGGGTGAAGGTGAAGATGATGATGACGATGAGGAAGGTCTTGAGGACATTGATGAGGAGGGTGATGAAGATGATGGGGAGGAAGATGAAGAGGAGGATGACGGAGATGATGGGGAGGTATGCCCTAAATAATTAATTTGCTCAATTCACTATATTGAATAGTGAAATTTGTTTGCACAGTATTGATTTTTCTTTCCTTTTGTTTAGGATGATGGAGAAGATGACTAAACCGGAGAGTTAAATAATCTACCAATACCCTTTGCTATTTCCCCCCATTTGGTTATCCACCCATATTTAGGAGCAAGATTTTTTTACTTTTATTTTGTGCTTCATTTCCTCATTCTGAAGCCTCCTGTCTGTGCCATGTTTTGTTTTTGTCTCCTCTAAAACCAATGGCAAATTCCTGCCTTTGAATTGTCAAACCACAATAATTCCCAATTTCTATAAATTGTTCTTCCTGTTAAAGGTTGTGCGATTTAAATTAACAAAAGCCATGGTGCATTGACTTGGCACTAGTGGGCCCCTCCAGTTTTTATACTTCTGTTCAGTTGGGAGTAGATCCCTAAAAAAATCCCCCTATGTGGTTAAAAGTCAACAGATAAAGTACTAGCTCATTCCTATCAGTTCTTGCAATGTTGGTGGTCAATGCTGGGGTAGGGTAGAGAGACATCTTAGGGTGTTGGGGAGGGTGGGCATTTTGAGGCCATTACTATGGGTTTGTTTTTTTGATTTTCATTGTATTGTTTTACAGACATCCGCGAGATTTGAAATGACATTTTTAATAAACAAAACAAAACGTTAAAAAAAATGCTTGTAAATTTGGGCCCCCACTGCTTCATGGAAAATGACCTTGTTATCTCATGGAATTTGCATCTAATCACCATTTTATTTTCTGCTGGGGGAAAAAAATATGTTTTAAACTTAGTGTACAAGTTTCTTTGTTACAATAAAACTTAATGTGTACACGAATGTCTCATCTAACCAACCATAGTAGTCAATTGTAGTTCAATTAGTTATCTAGAGCCAAGAACTAAATTATAACTGTCTGGCTACTACATCTAGAATTGTGGTAGGCTTGCAGTATTGGACAGGTATGTTAAACTGTCAGTAACAGTATCGCTCTCAAAAGTGCTTACTTTGTGTATTGCAATCACAGGAAATACTACATGCTGTATTATTGCTAATTTTTTTTATTATGAAATGCAAAAAAGTATTGTTTTTACAGCCAGGTATAATTTGTAGCTTTGAATGCCGTAGATGTCAACTTCTGAATGATTTCGGAGTCAGTAGTGTTGATGCAAATTTTTCTTGTAACAATCGATTAGTAACCAAGGCCACAAATGTCTCCTCCGATTCCTCAAATTCCCCTTTGGTTAAAGTCTTTGGCCATTCAATGGGTTGAAAGGCCCAACCTGGGGGGGAAGAATTACATTATTACAAAACAGCATAAGGTAGAGCCATTTGATTTTGCAATTGTTGCTTAAGGTTAGAATAGACCCACTTGCCAGACACGTTTAATGGATGAGATACGGAATCAAAATATATAATTCCCAACCCACCAAGGTGTGCGTTACATCGCGGACATGTAGCCACTGTCCAGGCATATCCAGGATACCAGGTGAAATGTTTGTCCGCGGGCCAGTGCTTGACAACGTCTGCCTTTCTGAAAGTCATGACTTCAAACTGGTAGCCCTGTGGGTTTTCGAACCGCTGGACGGGCACTCTTCTTTCTCCAACAACCGTATCATTTCTATAAGAGAGCGCAAGTCGACTGTGGATAAAGTTGGCATCTTTCTCAATAGCCAATTCATGTCCACAGGACCTGCAGAGTAACAAGTCACCGACTTCTTCGCCAACACAGGATTCGACGAGTTTAAAATCGCACAGAAATGCAGTGAAAAACAGAAGTGTTTGTAGCCGAATTCCACACAGCGGTCTCACTCTGACCGCCATTGTTGGCAACAATGTAGCAACTCGAATCGCATATTTATACTTGTGTATCATTCTATGTGTGCAATCATGCAAATCTATCAAATATATTTTGCGCCTAGATGCAAATCAGGAACGAGCGAGTTCGGAAGAAACACGAGAGTAGTCGGAAATGGCGCTTCCTTACAGCGATTCATATATTTATAGACATCTCAAATTTGGTTCGTTTGAAAACCTCCCACATTAACTGGAAAACCACGTAATGTTTACACGGACCGTCTAGATCGAATGAATCCCTTCTCGCATTGCGCCGTCTACAGGTAGGAGGTGGGCATTTCACGGAAATATTACGTGTTGAACAGGACGTCCTGTTACTACTGGCAACGTAAACTCGAACGTGGGTTCAACGAATGCTCTCCAATCAGACAGGTGTCTACAAATCGGTTATGAACGAGCCAATTGCTTACGAGATGACCGGAACCTGTCCCGTCAGCAGAGATTCAGTAGGTAAACAAAAGTCTAAGGGCTTCAGTAAACTGTAGAGCACGTTTATGAACATCTTACATTTTTTAAGGTTAGCATGCTGGTCATGCATGTTGTGATCTCGTGAACTAGACATTTCAATTAATAATTTTGACAGTAAAATATAAAGTCAACATTTTTCAAATACATGTTCATTTAAATGGATAGTTGCTGGTCGGAGCTAGTCGTGAACATGATGCCTTTACTTTTCTTGTCGTGGTTAGCTGAGTAAACTGAACTTGAGCAAATGGAGTTGACTTTACTCGGCTATGTCGTGGTATTATTGTCTCTGGTGTATGACTTTCTGGCAGCTAGAGCAAATTCTGTTCTATTATGTGCTCCAATTTCTAGATGAACTGATTATTGGTAAATAATGAAAACGCGTGATTCTTCCCCACCATTGCACGTTCACGTGCCAGAGACCACACCTGTACATGTACACCTGAAGAGTCAGAAGAGCTGTACTGCAAATGCAAAGACCCCACAGGTTAGTAAATGTTTAGTCAATGAAGTGATACACTTACTCAACCTTCGAAATAAAGTAGGCCTATACCAGAAATAGGTCTCCCTTGACTGCCTCAACAGTTGCTGTCAGTCAACCACTGCTCCCTTTGCAGATGAAGATTAAAGAGGTGCAAATCAAAGGGGATATTGGGAACCTGCGTGCCAGAGCGAGGTCCCGGGCCCCCTGGGTGCCGGCCCCAGGAAGAACCTCCACTCGGGATGACGCATACAAGTGGGAGGTCCTGGAACTGTTATTTGCTCCTCACAGATACATTTTCATCCAATGCTATGGACATTCCTTACATTTCACATTGACAAAGATACATTATTTCTCACTTCCCACAGATATAATATCTTACATGATATCATTAGATATACTACCAATGTTGATTTTCATGTCTCTCAGGGGCCTTCGTACTGTCTGGAGATCACACCTGTATCACAGGCTAACCCTTCCCTGTCCCCACTGCAGTTGACTGAGCTGTCTGATGAGGATAAACAAGAGCAGAGGATACATAGCCAGTGTAACAAATATAGGAGGAAGATTGATGGACTCATGATGGATGTTGGGTCTCCAAAGAATGACGTATGTACAGTGCCTTCAGAAAGAATTCATACCCCTTGACTTCCACATTTTGTTGTTACAGGCAGAAAAAAAATGTATTAAATACATTTTTTCTCACCCATCTACATACAATGTCCCATAATGACAAAGTGAAAGAAGTTTTTTGACATTTTTGCAAATGTATTGAAAATGAAATACAGAAATATCTAATTTACATAAGTATTCACACCACTAAGTACATACTTTGTAGATTCACCTTTAGTGCTGATTACAGCTGTGAGTCTGCGTGGCCACGCACACCTCCAACTCAATCATCAAGTTTGCAGAAGGCGCAACAGTAGTAGGCTTTACTGCCAACAATGACGAGCCAGCCTACAGGGAGGAGGTGAGGGCCCTGGGAGAGTGGTGCCAGGAAAATAACCTTTCACTCAACATCAACAAAACAAAGTAGCTGATTGTGGACTTCAGGAAACCGCAGAGGGAACACCCCACTATCCACATCGACAGGACCGCAGTGGAGAAGGTGGAAAGCTTCAAGTTCCTCGGCATACACATCACTGACGATCTGAAATGGTCCACCAACACAGACAGTGTGGTGAAGAAGGCGCAACAATGCCTCTTCAACCTCAAGAGGCTGAAGAATTTTGTCTTGGCCCTTAAAACCCTCACAAACTTTTACAGATGCACAATTGAGAGCATCTTGTCGGGCTGTATCACCGCCTGGTACGACAACTGCACCGCCCGCAACTGCAGAGCTTTCCAGAAGGTGGTGAGGTCTGCTCAACGCATCACCGGGGGCAAACTACCTGCCCTCCTGGACACCTACAGCACCCGATGTCACAGGAAGGCCAAAAATATTTACTGCTTCATTACAATACATAGCCACGATCTCACTGGAATTCAGCAATATCATGTTCATCCCTCTTGTTTGTTGCGTGGTTGTGTCCAGTAAACAAAGATGTGTGTGTGTTTCTGTCTGCTTTTGGTGATCAGGTGAGGCTGTGGAAGAAGGAGCGTATGATGGAGTACCAGTCAGAGTGTCTGAGCGCTTGCCAGCGTGTCATCGACGAGCAGGAGGAGGAGCTGCTGGATGCCACCAAAGAGCTGGACCTCAGAGAACGAGAGAAGATCTCCATCCAACACTCCCTACGGAAGAGGGGCGAAACAGGCTACAACAGGTGTGGGACTCCACCTGTAATATCATAAGGACATTTAGTCATCAAGCATAGGATTATCAGTATTAGATTGAGTAGCCAATAGAATAGAATGAAAATACATCTGAACTATTTAATGTTTACAAGACAACTTAAAAATGTCTGAGGCAGTTTAGGAACAGCATGGTTTTAACCTTTCCATTCCGTGCAGTGCTTTTTCGGGGACTCTACACGGGGAAAGATGCATGCTACTGAGGAAGCTGGTAGAAGCGGAGTTTGACGGGGTGGCAGTGGTCACACAGTTGACAGCCCTGAATGAGTCCATGGGTGGTGTGAAAAAGGTGAATTTGATACAAGTGACCCTGTTAAATATTAAATATGAACTTTTTTTTAATGTTCTTTAAGACTGCCCTTTCTCCTTGCTAGGATAAGCGGTTGTCCAAGGTGGACGCTGCCCTGCTTGGTAGGCAGCAGGAGTTGCTGACAAAGAAGATAGAAACATTTGACAGCACAAACCGCACTCTTCGAGAACTCCTCAGGGAGTGCCATGAGCGAGAGGTACTCTCCCCAATACATTGACTTGCTCAGACTGACGAGGACAGTGGCTTTGAAAGAATATCTAAAATGACAATTAGAATTGTGGTCTTATATTTTTGTTGATGTATTTATTGATAGATAGAATCATTGAGGACGTCAGAGCAAAGGCAAGGCCTACTGAAGAGACTGGCGGACACAGAAGCAGAAAAAATTGTGTGTATGCATCACCATGTGCTTTTATCTGTTACATTTCCCTTTATATTGGTTTCCTTTCAGTCTGTGTGGTGCATATCCATGGTCATAGATGACATTAAGAATGTTGTTTCTGTTTTTCTGGCTTTCAGCATCTTGCTGCAAAACTCAACAACAAAGAGAAGGAAGCCACACAGCTTGCAGTACGTTTGGATTCTGAAAAGGTACATCATTGTCTCTAGTTCTCTAGATTCTCAATCGTTTGCATTTGATGCGGAGCGAGATCATAAAGATCATTATTTATTTATAGAAATATAAAAAAATATATAAAATTGGTGGATACTTATTTTTGTCCTATTTCAGTCATGTACAAGTAATTTATACGTGTATGTAAATGGAAAATGATCTGGGATTTGAACCAGCAACCTTTTGGTTAATGGCGCAACGCTCTAACCGCTAGGCTACCTGCCACCAGTGCTCACAAATAGCATCTTATCAATATTCATTATTCCATATCCTCCATACAGGACATTGTGAAGACCACAGGAGAGCTGTCTAAAGTTCTGGAGTCAACCTGCAGCCAGCTTATGGTTCAGTTACGCAGCAAAGAGACTGAAAATGACCGCCAGGCCGGCCGGAGTAAAGTGGGTACCAAAGGTTTATAGGCCACAGAATTAATAGAGTCTGTTATTTTTTGGTCCTTGGGGGCAATTCAAGGAGTTGGTCTGATGATGCACTCTAATGTCATCGGCCTCCCCCTTGCTTGCCAGACCAATAGAGGAGCAATTGAAGACACTTGTGCCATGTCAGAGGACACCTGGACCACCTATTGAGCCATTTGTTAAGTAAATCAGGTGATAAATGAGGTTCTGGAGTGGGTCTTTAAAGTATAGACTCTGGAACATCTGACCATAACAATCGTCTCTCTCCATTGCTTCCTGTTATGTCCCTTCCTTGTGTGGTGTAGGAGATGGAGCAGACCCAGGAGCAGCAGAAGGAGGAGATACAGGCCCTGCTGGAGCAGCTGAAGCGACAGAGTAAAGAGGACAAACAGAGTCTGAAGCTGGCCAACCAGAGGCAGAGGGCAGAGCACAGTGAGGATTCAGCCAGACATCTCTCTGCACAGCTGCCGGAGAAGGTCAGGCACTCACTGGTCCTCAGGCTGTTCTCATGGGTTGACACGTGGTGTTGGGTGAATATTATTATATGCTGTGAATATTATTAAATGGGAGGAGTACATGTATACTTACATTAACAAGCAATCTAAGCGGGCCCGGTTCAACGAGGGGGCAAAAGGGGACTTGGCCCCCTCTGAAACCTGTGCCACTTCAGTTTTAGTTTAATCTCCTTATATAAAAATAGCATAAAAGTTCAAATGATTGAGTGACAGGTTGGTGCGAAATCTGTATCACCGCTGCGCTGTATCAGCACCATGGACAGAGCATGCCGCGGAGTGTTTGTGTGTAGGGGGCTATAGAAAGCCACTGGGTGGATAGGTAGGCTATGACTGCTTTCCATAAAAAACAGGAAAAAACACTGCTCATCTTTGGTAGGCTACGTGAATAACATGGCAGGCAATGTGAAAAAACTGATACGCCTCCGCCTGGAATATTGGATTTTGATTTATAAGGACGGGGTCAAGTTTACAGTTGAAGCTGCTTCACTCAACTCTGCCTCACTCCCTCCACTACAGAGTTTAGTTAGCTTCTTAGCCAGCTGGAAAAGCCATTAGTGTTATTAGCCTATTTAGCTCCAACCAGCTAATCTGCCACGATGGATATCAGAAATCAAACCACCGAGACCGCTGCCAAGACCATCAGTGATGATGCTGATAGAGCGCAAATGAGATTTTGTCACTTCTTGGTCAAAAGCACTCAAATGCCTTGGCATTTGAACCTTTATGTTTATTGTGGTATAAGCAGAATTCAATATAATTCCAATGCAAGAACCCAAATGACGCCCCTGCATATCGATATGTTTCATCATAGAAATGGATAACCATAGAAATAAAATGTAGGCTTTATTGGTAGGCTATTGCTTTTCATGGTTATAAATGGAAATGTACATATTGAAGACGTGTTTATAGTAGGCTGGCATTGCTTAATTGATTACGTGGTTGGGTCGAATTTGATCCACAGAAGTGTATTGTGCCGTATCGCAACGTGTTACTGAACGCATGAGCTGCATGATTTTCCATGTTTTAAGCTGGCCTATTTATTTGGCAAGACAGCTGTGCATGGCTTCATCTCACTGTAATAGGCTGTAGGCTATGTTTTGGGTATTTGCTTTCGCCTTTTGGTTACTGCTTTTTTTTTTACTGTTAATGTAACTTGCCTAAATATAGATTGATAAAGGCATGACACAATCTATTTAGTTTCTAGGCCTATAGTAGGCCTACCACTTCTGTTCGCATTCACTCATTCGCATTCACAGTTGTGTCAGTATTCTAAGCAAAACTGCTATTCAGTATTTTAGTTTTGCATGAATAACTAGGCTACTACTTTCAGCATTTAGTTTGCATTATTTTGGTAAGACAGCTGTGTGTACGGTGGCATTCACATAGAGAGGCTGTTTGTAATAGGTGAATTACCCTATCTTGTAGCCTATATCCATTGCCAAATAGGCCTTGCTTTAGTGTGTAGGGCGCTATCCATTGTGCTGATACAGCGCAGCGGAGATTGGCTACAGATTTCGTGCCAATCTGTCTCTTCAAAAGCGCTCAATGGTCTCCGAGTCTCTGCATTTGAACTTTGTTTATTGTGGTATAGAGTGATATAAGTAGAATTCAATGTAATTCTAATGCATGAACTCTGTTAAATTGTACCCCCTCATTGATTTCAACTGCCCCCTTAGTTACTTTATCTTTGGCTCCAGGTCTGGGCCCAAGAGTCACACTTCCCTATGTATTTGTGTGCCATCATTCAGGAGACTGAGTTGGCAGAGGCCCTTACCTCAGCTGAGAGCTGGTGTACCCGCCACTCGAAAGAGGTGACTGTTAAGAGCCAGCTTGAAATGGACATCGCTGTTCTCAAGAAGTGAGTAATTGTGACTGTTTGTTATGAACGGTTCAAAAACTTTCACTCTGTAACGGTTTGTCTTTGGCAAATGATCTTGTAAAAAGTTGTCTAAAACCTTTTAAGTGTTTCTGATTTCTTCCTTTTTGATTTCTTCATTATGTGCTCTGCTGTCTTGTCTGTGCAGCCAGGTGAGTGAGCTGACTGCACAGATCCATACTGTGGAGGAGAAAGGCCATCCAGAGAGGGAGGGGCTCCTGGACCAGCTGCACCGCCTCACCTCTGACAACTCCTCCAACAAACTACAGAACCAGAAACTGAAGGTAAACATCTGTTTTTCTTCACTACTAGTCATCGAGTGTAACTGTAGAATATTAGACATAGTAAGGATTGAAGATAAAACCTTCTATAACTTTTAATGTCTGGAGAGTTGTTTAGTTATTTGTGCATCTTCTTCTTGAGACCACCCTGTCTACTGCAAAGGAGACCCTGATGCAGTCCCAGTCTGAAGCCCAGCAGCTGAAGAGTTCAGTCAAGAAGCTAGAGAGCCAGTTGGAAAACTATAAGCGCAAGGTACAGTTGATCAGCACACCAGAGTGTGGGCTGTACTTCAACCTTATGAGAAGCCAAGGTGTTATAATCCAGCAATAAATACTGTACATGCTGCATGCTATCCAGTCTGTAGCATAGATTTTGAATAGATAAGTGACCATGTGCTGCAGGTTCAGAGGGCTCGATTAGAGTCAGAGGAGTACTGCTTAAAGATAGAGATCTCTGAGAAACACGCACAAGGGATGAAGGCTGACCTGGAGAGGGAGATTGAGCAGGTCAGGAGGCAGCTGCTGGGGCGACTGAAAGAGCTGGAGCCTCTGCCGGAGAGGCTGAAGCGTTCTGAGCTGCAGTTGAGAGTGGCCCAGGAAGAGACACAGACTCAGGAGAGGAGAAACACTGAGCAAAACAATGCCCTGTCTGAACTCAGACGCAAGGTATGCACACATACTTTAAATGGACAGTTGTCTGTTCACAGATTGATTCTGATCTGTGTTTGAATAAGAAGGGTGTCTGTGTGTGTCTCTGTGTAGGTGGAACAACAGGGATGTTGGGTGGAGACTTTTCAAGACAATAATTTTCTTCTGGTGGAGGAGCACAAAAATCTGCAGCAGAAGATAGAGAGTATAGAGAGGTAAGTCATATCAATACCTGAGGCAGAGATCCCTATTTGGTGTCCCTATGGACAATGATCACACTCAGGTCCACAAGACATCCTACATGTTTCTGCTGGTCAATGTCTGGACTGTTCCTTCCCTCCCCAGGAAACTGGAGGAGGCAAACTTGCAGAACAGAGATATGGTCCATATAATTGGCAAGCGGGAGGAGACCATCCACAGCACCCAGAAACAGCTGGAGGAGCGGGCCTGGGAGTGCAGCATCCTCTCCAAGCAGCTGGAGCAGGCCTTCGAGGATGGACAGAGACAGGTCTGTCTTACTCCTGAACATCACTTAAATACCTCTGCAGTCTTTCAGTTTCTGTTTCAGTCTCAAGATTATTTACTTTTGTTAATGTTATTCTGAGTGTCAACGGATTGAGTGTCACAGATTGATTCTCATTTTGGTTGGACTTTTAGGCGGATCAGAGCCTGGAGCGGGCTTTATTCAAAGAGAGGTCCATCCAGACCAAGGCTCTGGACCTGGAGAGCCAACTGGGCCTCAGAAGGACAGAGCTCAGTCAGTTATGCAAAAGCAAAGAGGATGTGAGTGAGACATTTTAACCCAATGACCTAGTTTTATAGAGTTATCTATGTGTTATACATCATACATCCAATATCTTTTTTTATATTTGTTCCAACTTCCCAATCAATTGCAAGGGACAGGAATACTGTGTAGCTCTGTCCTTGAGCTGTTGTTGTCTATTAATGTTCTGTATTATGTCATGTTTTGTGTGGAAATAGGAAGAGTTGCTGCTGCTTTCCAGTGGTGGAAAAAGTACCCAATTGTCATACTTGAGTAAAAGTAAAGATACCTTAATAGAAAATGACTCAAGTAAAAGTGAAAGTCACCCAGTAAAATACTACTTGAGTAAAAGTATAAAAGTATTTGGTTTTAAATATACTTAAGTATCAAAAGTAAATGTAATTGCTAAAATTTACTCCAAGTATCAAAAGTATAAATCCTTTCAAATTAAGCAAACCAGTCGGCACCGTTTTCTGATTTTTATTTATTTACGGAGAGCCAGGGGTACGCTCCAATACAGACATATTTACAAACAAAGCATTTGTGTTTAGTGACTCCGCCAGGTCAGAGAAAGTAAGGATGACCAGGGATGTTCCTTTGATAAGCGTGTGAATTTGAACATTTTCCTATCCTGTTAAGCATTCAAAATGTAACTTTTGGGTGTCAGGGAAAATGTATGGAGTAAAAAGTACATTATTTTATTTAGGAATGAAGTGAAGTAGGCCTAAATATAAATAGTAAAGTACAGATACCCCCAAAAACTACATAAGTAGTACTTTTAAAGTATTTTTACTTAAGTACTTTACACCACTGCTGCTATCGCAACAGCTAATGGGGTTCCTAATAAAATACCCCAAAATACTGTATATCTACAGCCGTGGCCAAAAGTTTTGAGAATGACACAAATATTCATTTTCACAGTCTGCTGCCTCAGTTTGTATGATGGCTATTTGCATATACTCCAGAATGTTATGAAGAGTGATCAGATGAATTGCAATTAATTGCAAAGTCCCTCTTTGCTATGCAAATGAACTGAATCCCCCCAAAACATTTCCACTGTATTTCAGCCCTGCCACAAAAGGACCAGCTGACATCATGTCAGTGATTCTCTCGTTAACACAGGTGTGAGTGTTGACGAGGACAAGGCTGGAGATCACTCTGTCATGCTGATTGAGTTCGAATAACAGACTGGAAGCTTCAAAAGGAGGGTGGTGCTTGGAATCATTATTCTTCCTCTGTCAATCATGGTTACCTGCAAGGAAACACGTGCCATCATCATTGCTTTGCTCAAAAAGGGCTTCACAGGCAAGGATATTGCTGAGTAAGATTGCACCTAAATCAACCATTTATCAGATCATCAAGAACTTCAAGGAGAGCGGTTCAATTGTTGTGAAGAAGGCTTCAGGGCAACCAAGTCTAGCAAGCGCCCGGACCATCTGCTAAAGTTGATTCAGCTGCGGGATCGGGGCACCACCAGTACAGAGCTTGCTCAGGAATGGCAGCAGGCAGGTGTGAGTGCATCTGCACGCACAGTGAGGTGAAGACTTTTGGAGGGTGGCCTGGTGTCAAGAAGGGAAGAAGCCACTTCTCTCCAGGAAAAACATCAGGGACAGACTGATATTCTGCAAAGGGTACAGGGATTGGACTGCCGAGGACTGGGGTAAAGTCATTTTCTCTGATGAATCCGCTTTCCGATTCTTTGGGGCATCCGGAAAAAAGCTTGTCCGGAGAAGACAAGGTGAGCGCTACCATCAGTCCTGTGTCATGCCAACAGTAAAGCATCCTGAGACCATTCATGTGTGGGGTTGCTTCTCAGCCAAGGGAGTGGGCTCACTCACAATTTTGCCTAAGAACACAGCCATGAATAAAGAATGGTACCAACACATCCTCCGAGAGCAACTTCTCCCAACCATCCAGGAACAGTTTGGTGACGAACAATGCCTTTTCCAGCATGATAGAGCACCTTGCCATAAGGCAAAAGTGATAACTAAGTGGCTCGGGGAACAAAACATCTATATTTTGGGTCCATGGCCAGGAAACTCCCCAGACCTTAATCCCATTGAGAATTTGTGGTCAATCCTCAAGAGGCCAGTGGACAAACCAAAAAAAAAAAAAATTCTGACAAACTCCAAGCATTGATTATGCAAGAATGGGCTGCCATCAGTCAGGATGTGGCCCAGAAGTTAATTGACAGCATGCCAGGGCGGATTGCAGAGGTCTTGAAAAAGAAGGGTCAACACACTCACACTCTTTGCATCAACTTCATGTAATTGTCAATAAAAGCCTTTGACACTTATGAAATGCATGTAATTATACTTCAGTACTCCATAGTAACATCTGACAAAAATATCTAAAGACACTGAAGCAGCAAACTTTGTGAAAATTAATATTTGTCTCATTCTCAAAACTTTTGGCCACGACTTTATACAAACTACAAAATCTGAAGACCATAATAATGTATGATGTTAACTGTGTCAAACTGAATTAATGTGTCTGTTTTTTTCTTTGCAGATGGAGCGACGATTCCAGAATCAGTTGAAGAACATGAAAGCGAGACTGGAACAATCTGACTCTACCAATCGCAGCCTGCAGAATTATGTTCAGTTTCTCAAAGCTTCATATAGTAATGTGTTTGGTGACTCTGTGCTATCAAGCTCTCTACACACACACTTACCAATCTGATTGAATAGTGTTAGCCTTATATTGTATGAGTTGTGTACCAATGATCTATTTGTTATTTTCAGTATAAATGTACTGTATACTGTTTATCAAAACTATGATAAAATCTTAAAGTGAAAATGGACTATCAGACATGTTTCACTCTTACACAAACAACAAACTCACAACATGTATGAAAAACGAAATACCGGTACTTATCCAGTGTTTTTCCCAAGTATTTTCCATAGATACATTAAAAAATATATATGTTTTGATTTAATTGTATCCATTATGAGGTCAAAGTAGCTTTGTAACTGTTTGGTCCCTTGACGCGGAACCATTGTTGTATCTGAACTCGAAATAGACGGAAATTGAGCACTTCAGAGTTTTACTTTAGGCGGCACCGTATGCAGCAAGCCCAGCAAGCCGCTGACAAGTTAATCACGGCATCACCGATTTCTCAGTGTCGATTGTGTGTTTATTTACACGCCGACATGCCTGTTGAATGTTTACAATGGGATACATTGGAGGCCTTGAAAAACTCATCAAAAGGAAGACAGAAATACAACCCAGATTGGCCCGAAAGGGGGGAGGTAATGAATGTGACCACTACCTAGCATTCTAGCTACTGGTTCACCTACTGGTTCACAGTTATTCTAAAAGTTGTGTTTTTACTTAAACAACATTGGAAGATGATCAGTATAGTTGGCTCATGGCTAGTCTGATTAATCTGGCTGTAATAAACAATGAATTGGTATATGCAGTACCAGTCAAAATTTGACACCTACTCATTCAAGGGTTTTACTTTATTTGTACTATTTTCTACATTGTAGAATAATAGTGAACACATCAAAACTATGAAATAACACACATAGAATCATGTAGTAACCAAAAAAGAACAAATCAAAATGATTGTATTTTATATTTGAGATTCTTCAAAGTAGCCAACCTTTGCCTCGATGACAGCTTTGCACACTTGGCATTCAACCAGCTTCATGAGGTCGTCACCTGGAATGCATTTCAATTAACAGGTGTGCATTGTTAATTGTTAATTTGTGGAATTTCTTAACTTAATGCGTTTGAGCCAATCAGTTGTGTTGTGACAAGGTAGGGGTGGTTTACAGAAGATGGCCCTATTTGGTAAAAGACCAAGTCCATATTATGGCAAGAACAGCTCAAATAAGCAAAGAGAAATGACCGTCCATCATTACTTTAAGACATGGTCAGTCAATCTGGAAAATTTCAAGACTTGCTTGGGCCAAGAAACACGAGCAATGGAAATTAGACCGGTGGAAATCTGTCCTTTGGTCTGAGTCCAAATTTGAGATTTTTGGTTCCAATCGCCTTGTCTTTGTCAGATGCAGAGTAGGTGAACAGATGATCTCTGCACTTTGTGGAAAATGGCACCGATAGATAGGGCAGCCGTGCTTCTAGCCCCAAGGCAACTTTGCAGTATTTAGTTTTTTATGTGTTATTTCTTACATTATTAGCCTATAAATGTTTTTGTGTTATTACATACAGCCGGGAAGAACTTTCGCATATCGGAGCAGCGGTAATTCACCAGCATTACAGCCAGGAATACGACTATCTTACTTTTTCCAACTCAGGAGGCGCACACGCACCACTTCCGTGTATATTACTTGCTAATGTTCAATCTCTGGATAATAAAGTAGACGAGCTCAAGGCAAGGATTTCCTTCCAGAGAGACATCAGGGATTGTAACATATTCTGTTTCACGGTGACATGGCTCTCTTGGGATATACTGTCTTTGTCCATACAGCCAGTTTGGTTCCCAGTTCATCGCGCAGACAGGAATTAATATCACTCCGGGAAGAAGTGCGGGGGTGTATGTTTCATGATTAACTACTCATGGTGTGATTGTGATAACATACAGGAACTCAAGTCCTTTTGTTCACCCGACCTAGAATACCTCACAATCAAATGCCGACCGTATTACCTCCCAAGAGAATTCTCTTCGGTTATAGTGACAGACGTGTATATTCCCCCTCAAGCCGATACAACAACGGCCCTCAAATAACTTCACTGGACTTTATGCAAACTGGAAACCACATATCCTGAGGCCGCATTTATTGTAGCTGGGGATTTTAACAGAGCAAATTTAAGGAAAACGCTACCGAAGTTATATTAACAGTTGACTGTAGTACTCACGCTGCTAAAACACTCGACCACTGCTACTCCAACTACCGGGATACCTACAAGGCCCTCCCCGCCCTCCCTTTGGAAAATCTGATCACGACTCCATTTTGCTCCTCGCTTTCTATAGGCAGAAATTCAATCAGGAAGTACCCGTGCTAAGGACTATTCAACGCTGGTCTGACCAATCGGAATCCACACTTCAAGATTGTTTTGATCATGCGAACTGGGATATGTTCCGGGTAGCCTCTGAGAATAACATTGACGAATGCACTGAGTTTGACTTGAGTGACTTCAGTTTATCAGGAAGTGTATAGGAGATGTTGTACCCACTGTGACTATTAAAACCTACCCTAACCAGAAATCAAGGGTAGATGGCAGAATTCGCGCAAAACTGAATGTGCGAACCACCACCTTTAACCATGGCAAGGTGACTGGGAATATGGCCGAATACAAACAGTGTAGTTATTCCCTCCGTAAGGCAATCAAACAGGTGAAACGTCAGTATAGAGCCAAAGTGGACTCGCAATATAATGGCTCAGACACGAGACATATGTGGCAGGGTCTACAGACATTCACGGACTACAAAGGGAAAACCAGCCACGTTGCCGAGACCGACGTCTTGCTTCCGGACAAGCTAAACACCTTCACCCGCTTTGAGGATAACACAGTGCTACCGACGCGGCCCGCTACCAAGGACTGTGGGCTCTCCTTCTCTGTGGCCAAAGTGAGTAAGACATTTAAGCATGTTAACCTTCGCAAGGTGTTGGTCAATTTCTTCAACAAATGATCAGGTCTATATAATTATCAAACATACATTAGTAATGGAAAGGAAATACAGACTCTGTTTAAGTATTAAAATGATCCTTTAGTAATTCAATTATAGGCAGAAGTTGGTACAGAGTACAGTGTATGATAGCTCTCCACAGGTTCTGCAAAATGTCTAAGACATCCTGTAACTCATATAGCCTCTCCCAGTCCTCCTTGTGAGTTACCCTGGCAACAACATTTTAATAAATCTAACCTCCCCCTGACAGCAGCAACCATCTTATCAGCAATTAAAAGCTCAGAAGTGGGTTTGACTGAACCTTGAACTTTCATCACAAGTATAGAGTCATAACAAGGTGAACGAGTCCAAGCATCTTCTGACAGGTGGCTGTTTTCATCAGGCCTGCGGTAGCCTTGTGTTCTCAGGAAACCAGATAACCACGGTGGGGCCCAGACAGGAGGAGTATGAACGTACTGTAGTTTTCCTTCTTCTGATAGTGTCTGAAGGGCACAACACTCAAAACAGGTGTTAATGCACACACAGAGGTCTCCTAGAAGAGGAGACCTTACAGTTTATCATAACACAATTTATTAACCCTTTAAAAGGTTTGCGGCCTTGGTTTAAGCCTCTTCAAAGGCTGCCGGCCAAGGCATCTCTAGCCGTGTCCTCAAAGCATGCGCAGACCAACTGGCTGGAGTGTTTACGGACATATTCAATCTCTCCCTATCCCATTCTGCTGTCCCCACATGCTTCAAGATAGCCACCATTGTTCCTGTGCTCAAGAAAGCAAATGTAACTGAACTAAATGACTATCGCCCTGATGCACTCACTTCTATCATCATGAAGTGTTTTGAGAGACTAGTCAAGGATCATATCACCTCCACCTTACCTGACACCCTAGACCCACATCAAATTGCTTAAGGACCCAATTGATCCACAGACGATGCAATCGCCATCGCACTGCACACTGCCTTATCCCATCTGGACAAGAGGAATACTTATGTAAGAATGCTGTTCATTGACTATGCTCAGCATTCAACACCATAGTACCCTCCAAACTCATCATTAAGCTTGAGGCCCTGGGTCTGAACACCGCCCTATGCAACTGTGTCCTGGACATCCTGACAGGCCGACCCCAGGTTGTGAATGTAGGAAAACAACACCTCCACTTCGCTGATCCTCAACACTGGGGGCCCCACAAGGGTGCGTTCTCAGCCCCCTCCTGTACTCTCTGTTCACCCATGACTGCGTGGCCACGCACGCATCCAACTCAATCATCAAGTTTGCAGACGACACAACAGCAGTAGGCCTGATTACCAACAATGACGAGACAGCCTACAGGGAGGAGGTGAGGGCCCTGAGAGTGTGGTGCCAGGAAAATAACCTCTCACTCAACATCAACAAAACAAAGTAGCTGATCGTGGACTTCAGGAAATAGCAGAGGAAGCACCCCCCTATCCACATCGACGAAACCGCAGTGGAACAGGTGGAAAGTTTCAAGTTCTTCGGCATACACATCACTGACAAACTGAAATGGTCCACCCACACAGACAGTGTGGTGAAGAAGGCGCAATAGCGCCTCTTCAAACTCAGGACGCTGAAGAAATTTGGCTTGGCACCTAAAACCCTCAAACTTTTACAGACAATTGAGAGCATCCTTTTGGGCTGTATCACCGCCTGGTACCTTACTGCCCGCAACCACAGGGCTTTCCAGAGGGTGGTGCGGTCTGCCCAACGCATCACCGGGGGCAAATTACGTGCCCTTCAGGACACCTACAGCACCCAATGTCACAGGAAGGCCAAAAGATCATCAAGGACAACAACCACCTGAGCCACTGCCTGTTCACCCCGCTATCATCCAGAAGGCGAGGTCAGTACAGGTGCATCAAAGCTGGGACAGAGAGAAGCTGTTTTTCCAGTCTATCTCAAGGCCATCAGACTGTTAAATAGCCATCACTAACACATTAGAGGCTGCTGCCCTATATACATAGACTTGAAATCACTGGCCACTTTAATAATGGAACACTAGTCACTTTAATAATGTTTACATATTTTGCATTGCTCATCTCATATGTATATACTGTATTGTATTCTATTGTACTATATCTTAGTCTATGCTGCTCTGACATTGCTCGTCCAAATATGTATATATTCTTAATTCCATTCCTTTACTTATTATTGTGTGTATTGCTGTGAAATTGTTAGATATTACTTGTTAAATATTACTGCACTGTTGGAGCTAGAAACACAAGCATTTCGCTACACCCGCAATAAAATCTTGCAAACACATGTATGTGACCAATAAAATTTGATTTAATGTGTGGTTCCCACCGTGAAGCATGGAGGAGGTGGTGTGGGGGTGCTTTGCTGGTGACACTGTTGGTGATTTATTTAGAATTCAAGGCACACTTAACCAGCATGGCTACCACAGCATTCTGCAATGATACGCAATTCCATCTGGTTTGCGCTTAGTGGGACTATCATTGTTTTTCAACAAGACAATGACCCAACACACCTCCAGGCTGTGTAAGGGCTATTTGACCAAGAAGGAGAGTGATGGAGTGTTGCGTCAGATGACCTGGCCTCCACAATCACCCGACCTCAACCGCAGAGTGAAGGAAAAGCAGCCAACAAGTGCTCAGCATATGTGGGAACTCCTTCAAGACTGTTGGAAAAGCATTCCAGGTGAAGCTGGTTAATTAAGAGAATGCCAAGTGTGTGCAAAGCTGTCATCAAGGCAAAGGGTGGCTACTTTGAAGAATCTCAAATATAAAATAGATTTTGATTTGTTAAAAAAAAAATTGGTTACTACATGATTCTATATGTGTTATTTTATAATGTCTTCACTATTATTATACAATGTAGAAAATAGTAAAAATAAAGAAAAACCCTTGAATGAGTAGGTGTGTCCAATGCTCCTTACAAGCCAGAATGTTGATTCAAATTACATTTAAACGTACTCTACCGGTTGTCTGTGCGGTTTGTCCTTCAGCTACTCGAAATTTGACCCGAAATATCCACAGGGAAGTATTGTTTACCCAACTTTTTAGAGAGCCTGTAGGTTAGAGAGCCTGTAGGTTATATGATTCTAATATTGACTGTTGGGGAGTAATGGATTACATGTAATCCGTTACATGTAAGGGATTACAAAAAAAACTAACTGTAATCAGTTACGTTACCAGCAAAATATTGTAATCAGATTACAGATACTTTTGAAAAACTAGATTACTCTGAGGATTACTTTTAAAATTCAGGAAGGATGTTTGCGAAAAAAATGAAAATTAATCTCTGTTTTCTCAATGACATTCAAATCAGCATTGAAAAAAGACGTTAAAATTTGTTCAATGTGAGTGAGTCTGACCATAAATCAGAGACAACTATGGTGACACACCAAATGTGTTTGATGGATCGCGGGAAAAGAGCAGGAATGGGCTTGACAGCAGTGGTGTAGTCTACGGCGATACGGATATCACTTATTATTGATATCTACATAACACATTGATGTGAATCACACTGCTGCTCTCTCATTTAGCTATGTGCGCCTTACAGATTGTGGTTGTTGTGGATGGCTGTTCACAAATCTAAATGTGTATTTGAACCCAATAATGGTTGACCCCAATAATGGTTGAATTCAAGAAGTCTAAGCTGCCTATCAATCATTGTTTTTGAAACCATTGGCTAGCCAGTGAAAAATGCACTCTTGTAACAGTTGCATAGTGCAGATCCCAGCCTATGGAATAAAAGTGAGGCTTTTATTGTTCAATGTAATTCATGCTGATAAAAAAAAAATCATAGGCCTAATGGACAAACTCACACTTTTGATAGACTTAAAGGGGTCATCTGTAGTTGCTACATCGATTTTTTGCTTATTTATTTAACCTTTTTAACTAGTCAAGTCAGTTAAGAACAAATTCTTATTTACAATGACGACCTACCCCGGCCAAACCCAGACGATGCTGGACCAATTGTGTGCCGCCCTATGGGACTCCTAATCACGGCCGGGTTGTGATACAGCCTGGAATCGAACCAGGGTCTGTAGTGATGCCTCTAGCACTGAGATGTAGGGTTGCAGGGACTGCTGCGCCGTTCGGGAGCCCTTATAAATTATATATATCCATTGATTCTTGAAGAATATAACTTATAAATGCCTCATGAGCTTGGTTTAACTGTCACACTCCATGAGAACCCAAAATATGAGCTTGTTTGTCTGTAAACAAAAAATGTATAGCCTCATAACATGGTTAAAACAATATTTTTTCTATAATGGATGGTCAGTCCTTGCATACATCCTGTAAGTCTGTCTATTAATCTGAGAGTGGTTACGTTTATCCATCCCTCAGCTTTTTTATCAAAACAGAGGCGGGACGACCGTTTTGTTATTGTTTCATCTGTGTATTTGCCCTTTAAACAGCTGCATATTATCAAGATATCAAAGTGTCACCAACTGTAAAGGGGTGCGTACTGGCGGCAGAGAAGTCAGGCGCAGGAGAGCAAAAACTGATTTACAACGGCGTCGTTTAATAAACATAAAAACCACCGTAAACAGAACAGTCAATGAATGGGTCAACCAAAACCCGGTATCCACTAGCATAACGTACACAAGCACTACAAGAAACAATTCCGGACAAGGACATGGGGGGGGAACAGAGGGTTAAATACACAACATGTAATTGATGGTATTGAAACCAGGTGTGAGGGAAGACAAGACAAAACCAACAGAAAATGAAAGGTGGATCGGTGGTGGCTACAAGGCCGGTGACGTCGACCGCCGAACGCTGCCCGAACTAGGAGAGGGACCGACTTCGGCGGAAGTCATGACACCAACTAAAAGGTAAACAATAGGCCTATAGCAAATGCAGCATATGTCATTCATTTTTCACATGTAAATAGCACTTTTCAGTAGGGCTCAAAGCATGCCATTCCATTAGTGCAGCATTTATTTTTTAACTCTAATCAATGAGTCCAATCAGTCCTACATGACAACAAAATCATAAACAACAGAGTAGGGCTGGCTAATAAGTCCTTCGTTTTGGGGACATGCTCAGATAAAATATTTCCAAGTCCTATTCTTGAAGATCAAGGTGTCTAACATGTATTGTAATGACTGGAGTTCTGATAGACTTTGGTTTTTAATGTAAAGATATAATTTATTCATATTATTATTATTATTATTATTATTGTATGTAGTAGAAAGCGATGGGTTAGAAGAAGCCTACATAACCAACCCATAAAGTAAAGTTTAACATCCATATATGGCCAGCTATGTAATCTTTAACATTGATTTATCCTGCAATAGATGTCATTCAATTGGTAAGTGACATTTTTGTCTTCTTCTAATTCCTCTTAAGAAGAAAGAAATCTAAAAGTAACTGAATGTAATCAGTTTACGTTACTGAGTTTGGAAAATCCAAGAGTTACGTTACTGATTACAATTTTGGACAGGTAACTGTAACGGATTACATTTAGAAAGTAACCTACCCAACCTTGAATATTGAGCATCCGCCATTCACTCTCCATTAAATGGGCAGAATAATTAGCGATCTAAATGATTACAAACGTTATGACAGTGATTTAACAGTTTGCAATTGTGATAAAATAAACAACAAACAAACCAGTGACTATGGCTTGCACAAATTCTGTGCAAGGATGTTGGTTACCAGTGCAGTGACTTGATCAGCTGTGTAGCTAACTGTTATATTTAGCAAGCTTACTGGCATGAAAAGCTTTCTTAGCCTATTTTAATTACCCTGAAGTTGTAGACATGCATCCCCACAATTAAAAAGAAATGACTGTTATCAGAAATCAGTCCGTAGGTCAGCATGTTTCTCTGCGATCGTATCGTTGGGTCTGCTGAGCACAGTCAGCAGCTGACTCTGGATACTACTGCAATGATTAGTTGTGGCAGAAGAACAGCTGCTTCATGAAAACTCATAATGTAAGAATTAGCACCAGTAACTACTGTAGCTTGCTAGCTAGCTTTTGATGGGAGATTCAATGTTGTGTGTGCAGCACTAACTAGGTAGCTGGTTTAGGGTTGCAAAGGGTCGGAAACTTTCCGGTAAATTTCCAGAATTTTTCTGGTAAATTTCAGGAATTTTCCATGGGAAGTTAAGCCCTAGAATTTGGGGAATTTTGTTTAAATTCATCAAAAAAGTTAGGTTATAACAGTGAAACTTTTTTGTGGGATACACATACGGCAATTCTAGGTCTTGTGGTATATTTTGGTTAAACTATCCCCAATTCAATGGAATTGCAACCCTCTCATTGCACCATGCATTTTTCCATCACATGATGCCGTGCACTCTTCCATCACATGTACAGATGATTCTCAAGATCTTGCACACTAATGACATGCAAATTGAGCCCACACTACCTCACTATCTGAGCCAATGACTACATGCTTTCTGGTAAGTTTTGATTACAATACTGGGTGGGGTGAATTTATTTTATTTGACATACATACTTTTCTTGTTAACTAGTAAGTAGTAGCCTACAGCAAAGTGTGTTTAAATCATTTCTAACTTGTTAACAATTTCTGCCAGTTAGTTTTTGCTACCATGTGGGTTTTAGCTTGCATGAGCCTGCTAAATGAGGAGTGTTAATTCACCTCTTTCCATACATGTTTCATTTTAAAACGTTTATCTTACAAAGGAGTTGTTTAATCAAACTGCTTAACTATTTATCTCTACATGGAATTGTATTTGTTTTTTTTTACTCATTATTTTCCTAATCTTTACAGGAAAATGCCACGGGCACTATCTGATGTGTGGAGACATTTCACTGCAGCTAATGTAGAAGGAAAAGCTGTGTGCATTTGCAAATTCTGTGCCAAATCATATGTGAAGAATGCAACAAAGATGCAGAATCATTTAGCCAAGTGCATAAAGTTCCCTCAGCGCTCACAACAAGCAACCTCTGACAAAAGTCCCTCTACTTCTATTCGAGGTGAAAATGATGAATCGGACACCTTATCGATAGCAACTTCAGCCATCAACATCAATCCCACCAACATCAGACGCCTCAGAGTGCAACTTGTCCTTGTTTGGGAACACACACACCAAAGCACGCAACAGGCTGATCAATACAAGGGTTGAAAAATTGGTGGCCATCTGGGCAAATTTGAGGCTTTTTGAGCCTGACAACAAGCCATCCTCAACAAGGTTGGAAAGTGACAGTGAAGATGAGGCCTCAGAGTCTGATGTTCAAGAGGTGGACATTGAGGAGGTCCAGGGAGAAGACATGGAAGCCTGACAGGAAGACAACCAAAGCTTTAGTTTCTAGACTATCATTTTACAGATGTATGTTGAAAACGTTTTTGGGAGATGCGATAGATCATTGGGGATCATTCAGTATTCCCTTTCTTTTGTTGTTCAGTGAAACCATCCCATGTGGCAAGTCAACTTATTTAATTAAAGTTCAATTCGTACCTAAATAGTTTTTTTTAACCTCTATTAGAAGGATTTAATCATTTGCAATTATTTCTACTTATGATAAGTTAAACGGTTTATGTTTCTGTCTCAATATGATATGATAAATATACCCAATGCAATAAAACATGTACGTCTATAACATAACACAAACATAACATCTAAAACATTAAATGGTATTAATATTAATTTCCATATATTCCTGTTAATTCCCACAGAAAGTTTCCACCTCTGAATATTCCCCAAGATGTGCAACCCTAAGCTGGTTGGTTAGGAGCATTGTTTCAGTCAAAAAGGATTTCAGTGACGGCTCAGCTAACGTTAGCTTTAATGTTGGACAAATTTATGCTAGCTTTCGTACCATAGTCAAACTTCAGAAATACTGCTCATTGACGTGCAATAATCCTTTTCAAAATGTCACATGGGGCGACTTCCTCACCAGTCTTCCTCACCAAAAAAGCATCAACATTATTGACATTTATTGTTTTAGTTTAGATTAATTCAGATAGTTTTGAGGCAGGTAATATTTTTGAATGTTAGACTACACATTGTAGCAGAACTACTTTCGAGTTATTCCATGAACCTTTGCTAGATACGAGACAGATCGGTGCAGGGGGAATCGACACGCTATCTGATATAAGACAATGACCAAGCATGCCATGGCACTTGGGCATTGATTGTTCTCTTCCTCTGATTCAGAATATACCATTTTTATTGTCATGGCATGCTTGGTTCAATATCCATTGACGAGAGAGAACCGAATATACAATACAAAACTAACTTTACCCCTGAATAAAACTATGGCTCTCTATAAAGTCAGATAAACAATACTTTCCTGTCTATATTGTATAGATTGCATATACCAATTAATTGTGTATTACAGCCTGATTAATCAGACTAGCTCATGACATGTCTAAGATTTTAGTTTGCTTGCCAACACTAGATAAATATTTGAAATCAGCCTTTCATTGGATTAAATGTGATATTGCTAGCTGGTTTATCATGATCCTTTCTTATGTCTCCTGCAGGAAATTTTGTCAGGTTGTAATGAAGCTCCCAGCTTGTCCCCACTCTCTGGGGTCATCCTGAAGAGGCTTAATGTAAGCCCTCATCCCCTTCAAAAGACCTTCTCTTTGGGCTCTGCTTCCCGTGACCCAAGCCCTAGCCTGTCTGAGGAGACCGCAGTCTCCTCAAGCTCCTCAACCAGCTCATTCCCTTCAGCCAATGATCAGCCCACTCCCAGGTCGAAGAAGGAAGAGGAGCAGGTAAGTCTCTCTCTCCCATATTTGAACTCTTTGCACACTATTTTTGTACATTCTCATTAACCTATTACAACAAATTTCTATTCATATCAATCTGCAGCAGATTGTTGGTGATGAAGAAAGTGCCCCAGATGCCAGTGACGATCTCAGCCCTGTCTCCAACCCCGCCATCTCCCTGCTGTCTCCCAGAGCAACTCAAATGGTAGGACTTGCATGTGTGAGAAGAAACATCGTGCCAAGGTTGCATAGGCTACTTGCTGTTTTTTTTCTTAGCTAGTTTGTTCATGAATCAACATATCACTGTTACATATTGTCTCCAACACTGTTTGTTTACTATATATGTGGGAGCCATCATGGCATTATGTTATGTTGGCATTTCATACCTAATCTAGAGCCTTGAATGTTCTGGTGCAGATGGAACTGAGTCTGAGGCAGGAGCTGCAGGAGATGCTGGGGGTCAGTGGCGAGTTGTGAGTCAGAGCAGCTCAAACGCTTTGAGGAGTTGATGGAGCTGAAGCAGAGGCAGGAGTACCAGAGTATGAGGGACATGATGAACACAGAGTAAGCACTGCTTGTTTTACCTCAAAAAAATGGTCTCCTTTTCACCCACCAATAGGCTTCTGTCCCTGTGACAGGACTGAAAATGTGTTACGTGTCAATCTTCATTCGCTGCTTGTCTTTCGCTTGTTTAAAAGAACACAAAAAAGCCTTGGGCGTCAAGAGAAGTTGTAAGAAGAGCACAAAAACAGATTAAAGGTTTTGAAAGTTTAACTACTACAAATTCAGAAAGCAAAATGCAAAACAATAGTGTTCAGATAAAGATGGAAAAACCTCCTCCACAGATCCTGAACCTGTGCCTGCGGGAGGAGGAGGAGCAGCAGCGTTAGCGGGAGACGGAGTTTGAGAGACCGAGAGCTGGAGGGCAGGGAGAGACTGCGCGCTCTCAACGCCATCCAGGAAGAGATACTGGAACTCAATCAGCTCCTGGAGCTGGCCGCACCCACCCAATCAGACCCCACCCCTGGTCTCACATCCTATAGCACCCGCGCCAACCATCTATGCTCCCAAGTGTCGGAGGTGGTGCGCACAACAGCTGAGGTCAGTGAGATCCTATTCTTCATTCATCTATAATGGCATGAGTCTTGAATGGCCTAAATTGCACTTTCAATAGACATTATAGCACCACATGTCAAATGGTGGAACTCTTCCATCATGGTTTTTCATCAGAGTATGGGGGAAAGTAAACATCTCCATTGTTGCGATCCTGTTTTATGTCCCTGCTCTGGTCAATATGTGTAAGTGGCTGTGTGCTTGTGTAGGGGGAGTTCTCCAGTGTGGAGGACATGACGGTGGCAGAGCGGGCACTGCATGAAATAAGGTCACTCATCCGGGTGATGCAGGAGGCGGCTGCCCAGGCGATGAGGAAGAAGGAGCGGGAGGGGAAGAGTAGCGCAGGAAGTTGGCAGAGCTGCAGGCCCAGCAGGAGGAGCAGAAGAAGAATGCAGCTCTGTCAGCCAAAGAGAAAGCACAGAATAAGGGTAAGGAGAGGGAGGATAAATGGATGGATAAAAGGAAAGTCAGGAATGTTTTAGTTTGGATACAAATGAGTGAAAGGTTAGGAATTGAACAATCGGTTTAAAAGCTCTGTTCTGCCGAGTGGTGCAGCGGTCTAAGGCGTCACTACAGACCCTGATTTGATCCCAGGCTGTCTCACAGCCGGCCGTGACCGGGAGACCCATGAGACAGCGCACAATTAGCCCAGCGTCATCCGGGTTAGGGGAGGGTTTGGCCGGCCGGGTGGCGGGCCGCGACTCCTTGTGTCGGGCCAGGTGCCTGCAAGCCAGTGATGTAAAGTACTTCAGTAAAAATTCTTGAAAGTACTACTTAAGAAGTTATTTGGGGTACCTGTACTTTACTATTTATATTTTTGACAACTTTATACTTTTACTTCATTACATTTCTACCGAAAATTATGTACTTTTTACTCCATACATTTTCCCTGACACCGAAAAGTACTCGTTACATTTTGAATGCTTAGCAGGATAGGAAAATGATCTAATTCACACAATTATCAAGAGAACATTGCTGGTCGTCCCTACTGCCTCTGATGTGGCAGACTCACTAAATACATGCTTCATTTGTAAATTATGTCTGAGTGTTGCAGCATGTCCCTGGCTATCCGTAAATAAAAAAAACAAGAAAATGGTGCCACCTGATTTGCTTAATATAAGGAATTTGAAATTATTTATACTTATACTTAAGTATATTTAAAACCAAATACTTTTATACTTTTATTCAAGTAGTATTTTACTGGGTGTCTTTCACTTGAGTCATTTTCTATTAAGGTATCTTTACTTTTACTCAAGTATGACAATTGGGTACTTTTTCCACCACTGCTGCAAGCTGACTTCGGTCACCACTTGTACGGTGTTTCCTCCGACACATTGGTGTGTCTGGCTTCCGGGTTAAGCGAGCAGTGTATCTTGACCTTCGTCTCCCCCGAGTCCGTACGGGAGTTGCAGTGATGGTACAAGACTGTAACTACCAATTGGATATCATGCAATTGGGGAGGAGAAAGGGGTAAAATAAAATAAAAAATAAAAAGCTCTGTTCTTCCCAAAGGCCTGCAGAATAAAGCTGAGCAGAGTGGTATCAAGAGCTCCAGGTCTCAGCTAACCAGTGGTACCAAGAGCTCCAGGTCTCAGCTAACCAGTGGTACCAAGAGCTCCAGGTCTCAGCTAACCAGTGGTACCAAGAGCTCCAGGTCTCAGCTAACCAGTGGTACCAAGAGCTCCAGGTCTCAGCTAACCAGTGGTACCAAGAGCTCCAGGTCTCAGCTAACCAGTGGTACCAAGAGCTCCAGGTCTCAGCTAACCAGTGGTACCAAGAGCTCCAAGTCTCAGCTAACTAGTGGTACCAAGAGCTCCAGGTCTCAGCTAACCAATGTGCGTAGTCTTTTGAAGGCCTGAACAACTCTAAAGATATCCAGGTTGGTTGATCCTGCATGAATGAGAAATGCCGTTATAAGGAGAGGGAGGATAAATGGATGGATAAAAGGAAAGTCAGGAATGTTTTAGTTTTGTGTGAAATGCCGTTATAGGAGTACCCACTTGCAGTACCCACTTTATGATACACCTTCACATTAAAAGCTGCATGAAAAATTAATGGCAACATTCCTATTGCTTAGTTTTTTTTTATGTTTCAGAAAAAGAAGGTAAGAATGAAGCTCCAGAAGGCAACCGCCATCCATGTCAGCCAGATCTCAAGTGCGTCTGTGCGTTATGAACAGGGATCAGAGACAAATGTTATTTCTTTTTTTATCTTTATTTAACTAGGCAAGTCAGTTAAGAACAAATTCTTATTTTCAATGATGGCCTAGGAACAGTTCCTTGTTGCCTTGTTCAGGGGCAGAACAACAGAATTGTACCTTGTCAGCTTGGGGATTTGAACTTGCAACCTTTCGGTTACTAGCCCAATGCTCTAACCACTAGGCTACCCTGCCGCCCTGCCATATCTATGGTACAGTGAAAAAAAGGTAAACATTGCTATAACATGTGAGATTGAAATTGTCTACTGCATGTTTGTCAAATACCCAGATTCCAAGCTCAGCGACATTTTTGACAAGCTGTTGTCTGGGCGATCGGTGGTGTCTGGAGGGAAGTCTGTGTCCACCTCCTAACAGCATAACGGCATGGACTTGGTCAGCTACAAACTGGCCAAGAAGTTTGTGGGGAGTTCACATGACCTTGAATTTGAACTGGTGGAGACACAGGACTATTGGTCTGTATTGTCTCTTTACAATAGAATGTGTCTTCCATACAGTGCCTAATGTTTAATCAAATCAAATTTGATTGGTCACATACACATGTTTAGCAGATGTTATTGCGGGTGTAGTGAAATGCTTGTGTTCCTAGCTCCAACAGTACAGTAATATCTAACAATTCACAACAATACACACAAACCTAAAAGTAAAATAATGGAATTAAGGAATATATAAATATTAGGATGAGGAATGTTGGAGTGACAGACTAAAATACAGTACAATAGAATACAGTATATACGTATGAAATGAGTAAAGCAAAAATATGAAACATTATTAAAGTGGCCAGTGATTTCAAGTCTATGTATATGGGGCAGCAGCCTCTAAGGTGCAGGGTTACGTAACTGGGTGGAAGCTGCCTAGTGATGGCTATTTAACAGTCTGATGGGCTTGAGATAGAAGCTGTTTTTCAGTCTCTCGGTCCCAGATTTGATGCACCTGTACTGACCTCGCCATCTGGATGATAGTGGGGTGAACAGGCAGTGGCACAGGTGGTTGTTGTCCATGATGATCTTTTTGGCCTTCCTGTGACATTGGGTGCTGTGGGTGTCCTGGAGAGAAGGTAGTTTGCCCCTGGTGATGCATTGAGCAGACCGCACCACCCTCTGGAGAGTCCTGTGGTTGCGGGCAGTGCAGTTGCCGTACCAGGCGGTGATACAGCCCGACAGGATGCTTTCAATTGTGCATCTGTAAAAGTTTGTGAGTGTTTAAGGTGCATTTCTTCACATTTCTTCAGCCTCCTGAGGTTGAAGAGGCACTGTTTCCCCTTTTTCTAGGGTGTCCAGCTGTTGCCCCTTCTTCACCACACTGTCTGTTTGGGTGGACCATTTCAGATCGTCAGTGATGTGTTGTGTCGTCTGCAAACTTGTTGATTGAGTTGGAGTTGTGGGGCCCCTGTGTTGAGGATCAGCGAAGTTGAGGTGTTTCCTACCTTCACCACCTGGGGGCGGCCTGTCAGGAAGTACAGGACCCAGTTGCACAGGGCGGGGTTCAGACCCAGGGCCTCGAGCTTAATGATAAGCTTGGAGGGTACTATGGTGTTGAATGCTTAGCTAGAGTCAATGAACAGCATTCTTACATAGATATTCCTTTTGTCCAGATGGGATAGGGCAGTGCAATGGCGATTGCATCGTCTGTGTATCTATTGGGGCGGTAAGCAAATTGAAGTGAGTCTAGGGTGTCAGATGAGGTAGAGGGTGGTCCTTAACTAGCCTCTCAAAACACTTCATGATGACAGAAATGAATGCTACAGGGTGATAGTCATTTAGTTCAGTTACCTTTGCTTTCTTGGGTACAGGAACAATGGTGGACATCTTGAAGCAAGTGGGGACAGCAGACTAGGATAGGGAGAGATTGAATATGTCTGTATACACTCCAGCCAGCTGGTCTGGGCATGATCTGAGGACGCGGCTTGGGATTCCGTCTGGGCCGGTTAACACGCTTAAATGTCTTACACGTGTCGGCCACGGAGAAGGAGAGCCCACAGTCCTTGGTAGCGGGCCGTGTCGGTGGCACAGTGTTATCCTCAAAGTGGACGAAGGTGTTTAGCTTGTCCGGAAGCAAGACGTCGGTGTCCGCAACGTGGCTGGTTTTCCCTTTGTAGTCCATGATAGTCTGTAGACCCTGCCACATATGTCTCGTGTCTGAGCCGTTGAATTGCAACTCTGCTTTCTCTATACTGACATTTTGTCTGTTTGATTGCCTTACGAGGGGAATAACTACACTGTTTGTATTCGGCCATATTCCCAGTCACCTTGCCATGGTTAAATGTGGTAGTTTGCGCTTTCAGTTTTGTGCGATTGCTGCCATCTATCCACAGTTTCTGGTTAGGGTAGGTTATAATAGTCACAGGGGGTATAACATCTCCTATACACTTCCTGATAAACCGTGTCAGTGTATACGTCGATGAGGCTACCCGGAACATACCCCAGTCCACGTGATCAAAACAATCTTGAAGCATGGATTCCGATTGGTCAGACCAGCGTTGAATAGTCCTTAGCAAGGGTACTTCCTATTTGACTTTCTACCTATAGGAAGGGAGGAGCAAAATTGAGTCGTGGTCAGATTTGCCGAAGGGAGGATGGGGGAGGACCCTGTAGGCATTTTGAAAATCTGAGTAGCAGTGGTCTGTTTTCTCAGTGTGAGTGCTACAGTCAATGTGTTGGTAGAACTTGGGTAGTGTTTTCCTCAAATTTGCTTAGTTTTTTTTATTTAATCCATTTTAGAATAAGGCTGTAACGTAACAAAATGTGGAAAAGGTCAAGGGGTCTGAATACTTTCCGAATGCACTGTATAGTATGCCAAAACTAAATTTGCATATATCATGGCCAGTATCATGAATGCAACATTGGATAAAATGGTTAATCCTGGTGCTAAACTTACTGAGTCATTGTTCCTTACCCTTGTTGAGAAGATCATTATCAAGGTAGTTAATGTGGCTTCTTGCTGTGTATGTGTCACAAGAATTTTCAATCCCAATGATAATAACTTACAATCAATAAGCTTTGACCAATCCCCAAGGTTTGTAAGACCCTGGGTTTAATAATAATTAGGCAAAGACTCAGTTTATGCAAATGTTCGTACAGTTTATTCACGAGAACGTTCTGAAATCAAAATGCAAACACAGTCTTTATAACACACACATAAACAAGTTCAAATCTTAAGCTACGCCTTGCTCAGACAGTCGGTGTTTTTACACTACACAGATACATTCTTTCTTTAATCTGCAACATGCAACTGAGCCACATGGGGTCCCGTGTGGCTCAGTTGGTAGAGCATGGCGTTTGCAACGCCAGGGTTGTGGGTTTGATTCCCACGGGGGACCAGTATGGAAGAAAAGAAGAATGTATGAAATGTATACATTCACTACTGTAAGTCGCTCTGGATAAGAGGATCTGCTAAATGACAAATGTAAATGTAATAATCTTCTGCAAGCCTAACAGTTTCTCCACTCCATGGGTGGAGACAGTCTGTCAATAGCTCCTCTTATCATTTGTTTCACACTTGCACCCTGCTTACATACTAAAAAGGAGCAAAAGGTCCTGGTTCTAATTCTGACTAAAACTACACACGTCATATTACAAATTTATGATTCTAATAAATTTCATACAAATATATGGTTTCAGGGTGAAATTCTTTAGTCATTACTTTAAACATATACATTCCATTATCAGTATGGTTCAAGGTTTTTTTTCTGTCATATTGTTTCCTTTTTTCTCATTCACTGCAGTGACAATCTTTGGGTTCGCCAAAGTCATATTGCATTACTTGTAGATTTCAACCTATTGGGTATTTTTATTGGATGGATTTCTGTCCCTTAAGGTTTTGGGAATGTGACTTCCTTTACCTTGACTTTCTGTTCTTATTTGTTGATTACTTTTAGAACCAGTAACAATCATGACATCCACTATTCAAGTCATATAGTCAGTGTTGTCGTAGATAATGGAAGGTAATCCACCAACATTTGTTCATAGACATAGTCATAGTCATTTTCTCATGTTTTTATAGTGTATATACATGCATACATACCACTATTTCTCAGTTGGTGCTGAACCAAATAATTATAGAGAGAATACTTGTGTAACTTGTAAAGTATGAAATGTTAGAGCCATATCTTGCAAAATAGAACAATGTAGTGTTCCTGAATGAAAACATGATACATTATCAGTTTACTTATTTTTATTGAACATTTTTACATGTATGCACATCATTGGGGTGTTTTTAAATTGGTTAGGAGTTTGGGTACCAGTTTGTCCAACAGATGCTGCCAAATTATAACAATAATTTCACTTCTTACACCCTGCATAGTTGATAAGAATGATAATGTAATTAATCTGGCTATGACTGGAACCCTCAAGAACAACAATGAGGAAGAATTAGCATCAGTCAAGAAGTTAACAGATAAAAGAGAATCCTGAAACAGGATTACTGTGCATTTTCTTAGGGGAATTCAAACCCTGAACAAAAGAATATACTGATTATCAGATGTAGCTAATTAAAATAAGCCATGTTAGCTTGTGAAATCATTTTAACCTTCAAGTAAATTGTAAAATAGAATGGGGGGAAAAAATGTAATCCAAAATGCTAATGTAGGAGGTATTTGACAATGTTTACACAGATGCAATGTAAATTTAAAGCTGCTAATTTGGTTTTACTTATGTTATATACACTGAGTATACCAAACATTAGGAACACATAATGTCGACTCCCCTTTAGCCCTCAAAATGGCCTCAATTCACCAGGGCATGGACTCTACAAGGTATCGAAAGAGTTCCACAGGGATGCTGGCCCATGTCGACGCCAATGATTACCTCAGTTGTGTCAAGTTGGGTGGTGGACCATTCTTGATATACACAGGAAACTGTTGAGTGTGAAAAACACAACAGTGTTGCAGTTCTTGACACAAACCGGTGCGCCTGGCACCTACCATACCCCATTCAAAGGCACTTAAATATTTTGTCTAGCCCATTCACCCTCTGAATGGCACACATACACAATCCATGCCTGAATTGTCCCAAGGCTTAAAAATTCTTTAACCTGTCTCCTCCCCATTGAAGTGGATTTACCAAGTGACAATAAGGTTCATAGCTTTCACCTGGTCAGACTCATGGAAAGAGCAGGTGTTCTTAATGTTTAGTATACTCAGTGCACATGTCACTGCAGCCTTGACACTGTGGGACACCAGGTAGACAGAATGCCACAGTAACCAAGGATCTACAACTAAACGGCTTGCTGCTGCCAGTTTATTCAAGCAAATTAACACAGATCATTTGGGTGCATTTTCACAGGAAATAAATCAAGAGGTTGGCCTTTTGCCTAACCCATATTAGCTAGAGAAGTCCATTTCTGTGAATTACAGAAGGAGGACAAGATCCTTAGGACAAATGTATAGCATTTTTTTTCACCCATCTCTCCTTAATGCAATCACATCGCCTGACATCTCCTGATTAAGTAAGGGCTGGAAGTGCTATTGAATCAGATCTCCTAGTGCTGGTCAATATTTAGAGCAGGGTCAGTTTGACCCTTGTGGCTTTCTGTAGCTTTCTCCATTCGTCTGTACCAGCTCTTCACCTTGGTGTTCTCCATCATGTCATCCCAGGCCTCAAGACCCTCCATCACTCTCAGGATCCCATACACTGCCTGCAGAGAGAAGAGTCGTGGACATAATTAGCAAACACTGCCTATTTACTATTTGTCTATAGTAAACAAAAAGCCAAACAAAAGTCTCATCAGCTAAACTGCA
The DNA here is from genome assembly GCF_901001165.1 of Salmo trutta. Lineage (NCBI taxonomy): Eukaryota > Metazoa > Chordata > Actinopteri > Salmoniformes > Salmonidae > Salmo > Salmo trutta. The sequence goes on along the minus strand of NC_042983.1, from coordinate 24,644,724 downwards.
TAAGAAAGAAGAAAATACAAGTTATAGAAATCTAAGATAATACTTCACATGACATGTGGTGCTCTTACCAGGTCAGCCAGATTGGGCTGGTCTCCACCCATGAACTTCCTCTTCTTGCCAATGGCCACCACCCACTCATTGACTGCCTTGTACAGATCCTGTCTCACGTCATCCTGCAGGTTGTGTCTGCAGGATAGAGGTGTTTAATATAAAACAGAGCTCATCACCAAACATTGGCTGGTTATTCAGAAAAATCCACTTATTCAAGAACTATTTACAAAAATCATATACATGTACAAAACCTTATAGAGCAGATCATCTTTCTTTAAATAACTTTTTTTATTGGGGCACCCACCTACTTTTCAGTCTTTTTGAGATGACAAACATGGCAGCTGCTCCAACATACTTTGCAAAGAATCCCTCATAAGTGCCAAACTTGCCCTCACGGACAATATAGTCAAAGGAGGCCAGGGCCTCTCCAGTGGTCCGGTAAACATTGGGTGAGATCAGGTGCACCAGCCAATCATCTGCCCACTTACGCCATTTGATCTCCTCCCTAAAGCAGATTGAAGGGAAAGAGAATAAGAGAAAGGAACATTTAAGCCTAACTGATGCTTGACATTTAGTATTTTATTAGTATCCCCAATTACTACTCTTCCTGGGGTCCAAACAGGAAACAAAACACAAGTAAAATACATAACACAATACAAAGTACACTACATGACCGTAAGTATGTGGACACCTGCTCGTCGAATATCTCATTACAAAATCATGGGCATTAATATGGAGTTGGCCCCCCTTTGCTGCTATAACAGCCTCCACTCTTCTGGGAGTTCCACTAGATGTTAGAACATTACAGCAGGTACTTGCTTCCATTCAGCCACAAGAGCATTAGTGAGGTCGGGCACTGATGTTGGGCGATTAGGCCAGGCTAGCAGTCGACATTCGATAGGGTTGAGTGCTCTGTGCAGGCCAGTCAAGTTCTTCCACACAGTTCTTGCCAAACCATTTCTGTATGGACCTCGCTTTGTGCATGGGGGCATTGTTATGCTGAAACAGGAAAAAGGGCCTTCCCCAAACTGTTGCCACAAAGTTGGAAGCACAAAATCCCCTAGAATGTCATTGTATGCTGTAGCATTAAGATTTCCCTTCACTAGAACTAAGGGGCCTAACCCGAACCATGAAAAACAGCCCCAGACCATTATTCCTCCTCCACCAAACTTTAGTTGGCACTATGCAGGTAGCGTACTCCTGACATCCACCAAACCCAGATTCATCTGTCGGACTGCCAGATGGTGAAGCGTGATTCATCACTCCAGAGAACGCGTTTCCACTGCTCCAGAGTCCAATGGCGGTGAGCTTTACACCACTCCAGCTGACGCTTGGCATTTCATATGGTAATCTTAGGCTTGTGTACGGCTGCTCGGCCATGGAAACCCATTTCATGAAGCTCCCGACGAGCAGTTCTTGTGTTGGCGTTGCTTCCAAAAGCAGTTTGCAACTCGGTAGTGAGTGTTGCAACCGAGGACAGACAGTTTTTGTGTGTTAAGCGCGTCAGCACTTGACGGTCCCATTGTCTGAGTTTGTGTCCTACCACTTCACAGCTGAACCGGTGTTGCTCCTAGATGTTTCCACTTCACAATAACAGCACTTACAATTGACCAGGGCAGCTCTATCTGGTCGGAAATTTGACAAACTGGCTTGTTGGAGAGATGGCGTCCGATGACAGTGCCACATTGTAAGTCACTGAGCTCTTCAGTAAGGCCATTCTACTGACAATGTTTGTCTATGGAGATTGCATAGCGGTGTGCTTGATTTTTTACATCTGTCAGTAACGGGTGTGGCTAAAATAGCCCAATCTACTAATTTGAAGGGATGTCCACATACTTTTGTATATAAAAAATGTCTGCCATAAGATGTTCTTTTATCTGGTTTTATTGCTAGCTTGAATTACCTGGGGTGGCAGAGAGTTCCATGTAGTCATGGCTCTACTTACTACTGTGTGTTTCCCAGCCTCTGTTCTGGACCTGGGAACTGTGAAGAGACCTCTGGCTGCATGTCTTGTGTGGTACCGATGAGTGTCTGAACTATGTGCAGACAGTTCGGTACATTTAACCCATCAACACCTCACACAAAGACCAATCGTGATGCAGTCAAATCTCTCAACTTTGAGCCAGGAGAGATTGACATGAATACCACTGACATTCTCCCTCTGTGTACATCTACAGTAAGTACAATACAGGCTGCTCTGTTCTGGACCAACTGCAATGTCCTTCTTTGCCGCACCACCGGGCAGTAGTCCAGCTGTGACAAAACTAGGGCCTGTGGGACCTGTCTGGTTGATTTAGATGTCAAGAAAGCAGAGCAACACCTTATCATGGACATATTTCTTCCCATTTTAGCAACCATTGAGTCTACAGTATATGTTTTGACCATGGCAGCTTGCAATCTAGTGTTACACCCAGAAGATTAGTCTCCTCAACTTGCTGAATCGACACATTATTCAGTAATAGATCTAGATGAGGTTCAGGGTTGAGAGTGATTTGTCCCAAAAACGATGCTTTTAGGTTTTTTTTATATTTAGTACCAGTCTATTGCTAGTTACCCATTCTAAAACTGACTGGAGCTCTATGTTAAGGGTGTCAGTTATTTATTTGACTGTCGTAGCTGACATGTACACAGTTGAGTCATTAGCATATATAGACACAGGCTTTATTCAAAGGTCAGTGGAAGGTCATTAGGAAATATTTGGTACACCCCTCAACCGAATTCCATTAGACATCCATTAATACACTGAATAAAAATAAACACAATATGCAACAATTTCTAAGAATTTACTGAGCTGCAGTTTACATCTCATTCAAATAGAGTTGATCAGGCTGCTGAATGTTGTCCCACTCCTTTCAATGGCTGTGCGAAGTTACTGGATTTGGCGGGAACTGGAACACGATGTCGTACACCTTGATCCAGAGCATCCCAAACATGCTCAATAAGTGACATTTCTGGTGAGTATGCTGGCCATGGAAGAACTGGGACATCTTCAGCCACCAGGAATTGTGTACAGATCTTTGCGACATGGGACAGTGCATTATCATGCTGAAACATGAGGTGTTGGAGGAGGATGAATGGCACGTCAATGGGCCTCAGGATCTCATAACGGTAACTCTGTGCATTCAGATTGCCATTGATAAAATGCAATTGTGTTCATTGTCCGTAGATTATGCCGGCCTATACCATAACCCCACCATGGTGCCCTCTGTTCATAATGTTGACATCAGCAAAGTCAGCCACACAACACCATACACACTGTCTGCCATCTGCCCGGTACAGTTGAAACCGGGATTCATCCGTGAAGAGCATTTGCCCACTGAAGTCGGTTACGATGCCAAATTGCAGTCAGGTCAAGACCCTGGTGAGGACAACGAGCATGCAGATGAGCTTCCCAGAGACTGTTTATGACAGTTTGTGCAGAAATTCTTCAGTTGTGCAAACCCACCGTTTCATTAGCTGTCCGGGTGGCTGTTCTCAGACGATCCCGCAGGTAAAGAAGTCGGATGTGGAGGTCCTGGGCTGGTGTGGTGATCTGCGGTGGTGAGGCCGGTTGGACACACTGCCAAATTCTCTAAAACGACGTTGGAGGCTTATGATAGAGAAATTAACATTAAATTCTCTGGCAACAGCTGTGGAGGATATTCCTGCAGTCAGCATGCCAATTACGTGCTCCCTCAAAACTTGAAACATATGTAGCATTGTGTTGTGTGACAAAACTGCACATTTTAGTGACGTTTTATTGTCCCCACTGAAGCACCTGTGTAATGATCATGCTGTTTAATCAGCTTCTTGATATGCCACACCTGTCAGGTGGATGGATTATCTTGGCAAAGGAGAAATGCTCACTAACAGGGATGTAAACAAATGTGCACACCATTTCTGAGAAATAAGCTTTTTGTGCATATGGAAAATTGCAGGCAACTTTTATTTCAGCTCATGGAACACTTTATATGTTGCGTTTATATTTTTGTTCAGTGTAAATAGGTAACTCTCAATCAATGATAAGGCAGAGAATGTAAATCCATAACACCTCAGTTTTCAGCAATAGGTTATGATCAATGATATCAAAAGCTGCACTGAAAGTTAACGAAACTGCTCCCACAATCTTCTTTTTATTCATTTCTTTCAGCGAATCATCAGTCATTTGTCAGTGCCGGGCATGTTATTAGGTGCCCTTCCCTATAAGCATGCTGAAAGTCTTCATTTGTTTTCTGTAAAATATTGTATTTGGTCAAACACGATTTTTCCAAACTTTTGCTAAGCACCGGTAACGGGCTGATGGGTCGGCTGTTTGAACCATTTTAAGGGTGCTTTGCCATTCTTGGGCAGCGGAATGACCTTATTTGGTCCATTATGCATGAATATGAAGGCTTAGCGTTTGTTGTTTGCATGTGATGCCTACATTTGCTAATCTGGGAGTTGTCAGACTTATTTTCTATGCCTTATCCCTCTCAGCCATATAGTTTTTTAATTCATCATCTACCCATGAGGATTTGGCAGTTCTAACAGTCAGTTTCTTGATGTGCGCTGGCCTATCTGTAACTGGAAGAAGCAATCTCATAATCTAAAAAGAGTAGTGATGTATGTACACCTTTAGAGAGATCTGGACAGACATACATGTATTTTCATGACTGACCCATGTACAGAGTGGTTCTTGGTCATTATATGGTCTGCAGTAATTTGGCACCCAATGTGTTCACCTACTTTCTGGAATCTTTCTCGGGGTACATCGTCTGACCTTCAGCTTCATTCACCATCACCCAGTACTTGTTGTTGAACTCGATCACCTCTTTCCCCTTCTCATTGACGGCCTTCATCTCTGGGTAACAGCGCAGAATTTCTGAGACAGTTTTATCCCTGCAGGGGGAGATAGAGAAATCAGACCACTTCATGTAAAAGAAAACACAAGAACTCTTTTCATAGATGTAGTTACTTACTTGCTCATCAACTGTGTCTTCAAGGCACTGATTATTAATGAGGAGTCATTCAGTTGCTGATGAGTCAAGAGCACAGAAGGGGAGAGAGAGAGAGAACACCTGACAAGTCTTGCCATCATCCCATACACACCTGTACGTTGTAACTATAATACCAAGTCATGCAGAGTGACTGTGTCCCCTCTTACCACATCATCATTCACCATCACAATTGGCACTTTTCTGTAAGTCGACCACTTGATTTCCTTCCTCATGACGGGGTTGACCTCCACAATCTCATAAGGAAGCCCATGGTAGTCTAGGAAAGCTCTCACTTTACTGCAGAACGGGCAGGTCTTGTACTGATACAGGGTCAACTTCAGGCCACCAACAGAAGGCTGACAAAGACAGAGAAGTCAGTTAAAAGTCAATTTCATTCATTAACGTTACATATACATTTACATCGCAAAATTTGGCACATTTGAGGATATAGCATTGGGTAAGCTACTTGACAAAAGCACACCACAGAGGTTGTTAGCTAACAAACATAAGATTACTTTGCTTCGGGTATACATGGCAAGTAATGAAAATATTTTTCACATCTAATATTCTTGCCCAGTATTATTACCTTGACATCTTCTTCAGCAAGGTGATGTTGGACGGAGAGCTTTATTGTTTGATACAAGCCAAGCCCCCCTCCAAACAGGAACGCACCCCCCAGGACCCTGCCACCGCGCAGAGGTGTGCTAAAGAGCAGTTTGGAACGGAATCCTGCACCACCTGTTCTGTAGGCCCTGCTCGATCCATGTAGCGGGACCCTTGGAATCAGGGAGGCAATATTCCCAGCACGACATGGTGGCGACTCCAAAATGTGCCAGCCGACCTTACCGAGAGTTCTCGCACAGGCGGCTGCCATCTTAATTTTACATAAATTCCCACAATTCTGTGCGTTGGGACTTGTTCAAGTACATCGTATCAACGCTGAATTTGCGCTCTTGGTAATGCGTTTTGGTGGGATGTTCAAGAGCATACACTTTCTATACGCTTGAGCTAACGCATACTGTAAATTCCTATTTTTTTTCTTGGCTGGTCACGAGCTGGATTTGAAAGATTTGACATTTAAAAAAATGTGAGTCGCACAGCTGTAAATCATATTTGCTTAAAAGTTTATTTTGAGCATCAGTCGACATAACGCATCACTGCTTGATGCGATGTACACCAAAGTAAAATGATAGGATCAGGCATTATATGACTAGTGTTTGTATTACTATTGTGGCTGGATTAAATTAACAATTCCAAAGAAAGAAATGGCATCATGAAATTGTTCAAATCAGACCAATGCGCATTGTACGCCCCCCGTGGTTGCAGGGGGAGGTTTGAGAATGAAGATAGAGGATGACCTAGAAATTAAATGCAGATCGATTGCAATGGATTGTGAAGTTTAGACTAATAGCTGAATAAACTATTACAGTATCGTACTACACATCAACTCAAGGTGGTGCTGAACTCACTGAGGACATTTCCATAAGGATACCATTCGCTGATTTGGTACACGAACTGTGGATAATCAAAATGCTGGATGCCGGAACAGAAGAAATGAGAATCTATTCTGAACGTGCACGAGAAGACATTTGAAGAAGGTCATGAAATTGAGAGGATGATAATGCTGGAAAAACAGGTATACTACAGTCACCTGGGGTAACGTTCATTATGTGAGGTGCACTAGCTGTCACGGTGTTGTAGTGTTGCGTCGACACACATAATAAATAATACATCATATTATTATTTTGATCATGGTGGAGTATTTTCATCTGAAACCTCACTGAATAAACCCCGAATCTGAATGCATGTGAATCGTAATTTGTCAGCATGCCCATGACCCCAAATATGTTTATGCCTTTCTTGGATGTGTGGATAATTCTCCCTACTATGCTGAAGGTGAAATATCATCCCCTCGTCGCCGGTGCATGAATAAACATAATTATCTCACATCCATCATTGCAACAGCATCTGTTAGTCAGCTTCCTTAGATATGGTCGGAATGTGAAACACATAAGCTCTCTCTCTCTGTGATTCTCTCTCACTCACTTATACACTCATGCTTTCTTTCTCTCTCTCTCTCTCTCTCTCTCTCTCTCTCTCTCTCTCTCTCTCTTTCTCACACACACACACACACACACACACACACAAACACACAGACAGACAGGCAAACCCATGCACGTGTGCATACACATACAACACTTTCTGGAGTCTCTTTGCGTTTCCAATGTCTTCATCATGTGTGTTTCTGTCTGTGTTTCCAACAAAAGCCCTGTCCAATACATATTTAGTCTATAGTATAACCGGTCCTTTCTCAGTCTGTGTGTTTCCAACAAAGGCCCCTATGTAGGCTGCCTTCACATTTAACTTTTCTGATTAAAAGATAATGGGCATGAGGCCTAATATTTAAATCTCTGTTTGTTGTTTTTATAACAGGCTGTGCATTGATAAGAATTAACAATAAACACAATGATATTCTTGGCAAGGAAGTGAAGTTCTCTAGGAAATATCCTTTTTGGATCAGGCCCTCTGGCCTTCAGCGTCTGAGGGAGGGTGACCTCCCATTGTTAAACTCAGCTTTTGGGCTATAAAGAAAGCAAAGAAAGCCTCCCCAAAAAACAACAAACTCTCTAACAGCCTTTGAAATGGACTTGTTTGCTCTCTCTGGATTTTGATATATTATACATATGTGAGAGGAAATATCTGGGGTACTTCAAAACTGTAGACGATTGATCTTCTTCATGCATTTGCTCTTCATTGTTGTATGACTTTAAGCAGTTTTGATGTGGCATATGGGCTCATTTCTGATTCTGAATAGAAAAAAGCAGGCCTCCTCTCTAATAGACTGGCCTCACTGCACACATATGGCTCCTTCTACTTTATGGAATGTGACAGGAATCTGGGATTTTTTTTATCGCACGCCTTAGTTTTCTGTGCACAAGGCAGAAGAGGCACCTTAAAATCCTTCTATATCTTTTTCGCCCTGCCCTTTAATCATCAGAATGAGTTGCAATGTGAGTTAAATTATGATACAATGCCTTTGTGTGTAACCTTACTTTGCAAGCTGTCATTGTTCCAATAGTATAAAGGCTATGCCATTACTACTGTAGGAGCCATTTCAGCCTATTTACAGTGCATTCAGAAAGTATTCAGACCCCTTGAATTTTTCCACATTTTGTTACGTTACAGCCTTATTCTAAAGTTGATTAAATATATACATTTTTTTTATCAATCTACACACAATGCCCCATAATGACAAAGCAAAAACAGTTTTATTTTTATTTTAGCAAATGTATAAAACTTAAAAAACAAAAATACCTATTTACATAAGTATTCAGACCCTTTGTTATGAGACTCGAAATTGAGCTCAGGTGTATCCTGTTTCCATTGATCATCCTGGAGATGTTTCTACAACTTGATTGGAGTTCACCTGTGGTAAATTCAATTGATTGGACATGATTTGGCAAGGCACACACCTGGCACACACATAAGGTCCCACAGTTGACAGATCTGGGAAAGGGTACCAAAAAAATTCTGCAGCATTGAAGGTCCCCAAGGACACAGTGGCCTCCATCATTCTTAAATGGAAGAAGTTTGGAACCACCAAGACTCTTCCTAGAGCTGAACTAAACTGAGCAATCGGGGGAGAAGGGCCTTGGTCAGGCAGGTGACCAAGAACCCGATGTTCACTCTGACAGTGCTCCAGATTTCCTCTGTGGAGATGGGAGAACCTTCCAGACGGACAACCATCTCAGGATTCTCTTGTCTGATGAAACCAAGATTGAGCTCTTTGGCCTGAATGCTAAGCATCACCTCTGGAGGGAACCTGGCACCATCCCTACGGTGAAGCTTGGTGGTGGCAGCATCATGCTGTGAGGATGTTTTTCAGTGGCAGGGACTGGGAGACTTGTCAGGGAACGATGAATGGAGCAAAATACAGAGAGATCCTTGATGAAAACCTGCTCCAGAGCACTCAGGACCTCAGACTGGGGCGAAGGTTCACCTTCCAACAGGACAACGACCCTAAGCATACAGCCAAGACAGCACTGGAGTGGCTTCGGGACAAGTCTCTGAATGTCCTTGAGTGGCCCAGCTAGAGACCGGAATTGAACCCAATCGAACATCTCTGGAGAGGCCTGAAAATAGCTGTGCAGTTACGCTCCCCATCCAACCTGACAGAGCTTGAGAGGATCTTCAGAGAAGAATGGGAGAATCTGAATACTTATGTAAATCTGATATTTCCGTTTTTATTTTTAATAAATTAGCAATTACATTTTTTTTTTTGCTTTGTCATTATGGGGTATTGTGTGTAGATTGATGAATGAGGGGGAAAAAAACTATTTAATCCATTTTAGAACAAGGCTGTAACATCTCAACATTTGGAAAAAGTAAAGGGATCTGAATACTTTCTGAATGCACTGTATGTGGTTGTTGTGTGTTATGTTGTCCATAGTTTCTGTCTTTGTATATTCTACATCATTTGTACACTAGAGGACACTATATGTTAGGTCATTGGTCACATGTATATTGGCACACAGGTGACCAGGAAGTAGGGATGCACAGGTATGGCGAGCATATGCTGTTTTTATCTTTGCTGATGAATGGGCAAAAGACCCAACAAAAGAGTGACATTTGGAAAGTGGTTTGTTTTGCAAGATATTTTGCAAATCCCATTGTATCCCACCTGTGCTAGAGTGGCTATCAAGAAGGTTGGCCAACTACAGTTTGGGTCCTGTTAGTAACGATCCCTTTTATGTAGTCTGGCTAACTAGTAGCCGACATGGAAGTTCCATAAAACTATTTGGATATCACCAAAGACGTTTTGTGTTTACAACATGCTGAAATTGGAGAGCAAAGACGTTTTGTGTTTACAACATGCTGAAATTGGAGAGCAAAGACGTTTTGTGTTTACAACATGCTGAAATTGGAGAGCAAAGACGTTTTGTGTTTACAACATGCTGAAATTGGAGAGCAAAGACGATGTTATTAATAACAAATAGATGATGCCTGGTGGCAGAGACTATTATACTTTTAAGCAGAACAAACTCACCTTGTTGTCTGCATGGTGTGGGTTCTGAGTTTGCTGTGCACCACCCTGTCCTGCCTTTGTCTACAGGAAGTGGACGTGTAGCCTATGCCACAACCAGTTTCCTGTCCTGGCTGTGGCAGTGAGGCAAGACTCGCATGCATGCAGCCATCGCATTGGCCACACGATTTAGCCCTATGAGGGGACATATTTGCCTTACAGTTTCCCTGACAACTACTGTTCTACATTATGCAGGCAGTGTGGGACAGCCACTGCATCTGAAAACAGTTTTCAGTGTCTCAACCCTCATTCTATTGAACATAGAGGACACATACTCTTTTCACTGCCCACTTATCTGTCTACCTATAGACAATGTTAAATTGCACCCAATCTACGAATTAGGGTTTGATTTGGTTTAGATTACAAATTGGTCTCTTCTCAGTATGCTAGTACTACATGTAGATGCTTTTGAAACTTACATTTCACAACAGCTACTGTGAAACACTCACTCTTGTAAATTATGAAACAGGGTGTTTTAAATCAAAATGTACAAAGTCTATACGTGCTTTTTTCATAGGAGAAACAACTTATTTGTCTAATCTTGTAAAAAACAACTTTAGTCTTTAGCCATTTGCGCTAAAAGCTGTGTGACCTAAATGCAGTATCATGTCTGTGATTCATTTGAGTTCTGCTCTCTGTTTGAAGTCCTAGTGAGCTACTAGAGAGGGTAGCTGGGGCATTTACAGGAGCAGTACTTCATGCAGAAAGATGTGTGGACTGAGTGTGGACACATTCCACCTCTAATGTATCACTTTCAGCCAACAAACACTTCTAATTTTGCCTTGACAGCAGCCGACATAGCGACATGGATTTGCCCCAGAGCTATTTTCTCTTGTTTTACCTGGATGTGTTGTTTTTTCAGCACCTCCAGTGTTAACATTGACTACACTGCAGCACAGTCAGAGAGGAGAGGGAAATGAGCATACCTGCTGCATTTCACATTACTTTTTTTCTCTGCCTTCTGCATACTTCTGTAGGCTGTGGTCCATGTGAAAAGGTGTGCGAACAACATTACAATGCTACTGAGGAAGGAAAATCAGCCACTAATGTTTGAATGTGCTGCTGAATGCTGAGGGGTTCTACCTACAGCAGGATGAAATAGAAGAAAGCGGCTAGGGCAGCTGCTGAGAACACAGACATTCCCTTGTGAGAAACACTCTGTGCAGCTGAAAAGAGAGTGAGAGGGGGAGGGAGAGAGGGTGGGAGAGCGAGAGAGAGAGAGAGGCTAGAAGAAACAGATGAGGGAGCGGAGGGGTTCCTTCCAGTCTGCAGTGGTGGTGTTTCTGTCAGCAGCAGCCCGAAGTTCCCGTTTGTTTGTGTGTGTATGTCATTGATGCAGAGTGAGAATTAAAGCGAAAGGGAGAGTAGCGATCTGTTGCTGCAGGAGCCTCAACCCTCTGTGTTCTGTCTCTGGGAGTGAAATTAGCAGCATGGAGACCAAGTCCCTCTCCAGTTTTCACAAAGCCCTGGCTCAGCCAGTCAAGATGTGTATGTTTGATTTCCCTGTCAACATACTGGATGATCTGGTAAGAAAGAGCTCATCTGTTGTAATTTGAGGCAGTCGCAGTCTCTTTGGCTGTGTGTGTGTGTGTTTATGGGTGAGAGAGAGGGTTGTGATTGAGAGAGGGAGGACTTGTTTGTATGCTACAGTATGCTACCACCGGAGTGGGGGTTCAGCTGTTCAGTGTGTCTGGAACACATTCACAGTTTAGTTAGGCAACCATTCCCCTGGGATGTCATTCACTTCTGCTTTTTTTCTCATACATGTTTGATCATGCCCACTGTTGAATGTGAATGTGTTTTTATTGTTTATTACATAGTTATAAATATGGTAATACTTGCTGCTGGTTTGGTGTTGTTGTTATTCACTGAGTTTGGAAATAGACTATGTGATCTGGTCTCTAGTTCCTTCTGACAGTGACAGGTGCATCTCTGTGTGTTTCATTGTGTCAGCTGTTCTGCTCCAGCTGTACTCTTCTGTCTCACACTCTCTTACACTTAATGATAGAGGAAGTTGTTTTTGTTGTACTAGGTCCCTGTGGTAGCTGCTGGTCTAGGGTGTATTTACAATGACCTGTAGAACAAACCAATTGGAAAACAGAATCGCTACACTGGGGGCGTTTTAAAGAAAACCGTTGTGTTCCCTCTGGCACTCTTAAAAATGTTTGGTGGAGTATTTCTAAATGAAAAAATGGGCACGAAAATGAGTCATTTCTTGTTGAATGACAACAAAGACTTTCCTGAAGGATCCCTACTGTTGACCAATCACCGACGAAGGGGCGTAGACTTCAGCTAACAACTTCGGCTTGCCTCAAAAACATTTTTTGTGTGCCTGAACAACCGGAAAAAATACTTACCGAAGTCCAAAACAAACAAACATCACAAAAGTCGTCATAATATATGCACAAACTCTTCCGAACTGTTTCGGCTGTGAAGCATGCCGACACCCCAAACCATGTCAGAAAGACCATGTTTTCCCCTGTTATTAGATAGGCTATCTCCTCAAGGTATTGTTCAACTGCCTAAGAGTGATTGCTTTTCAAATGGTTCTCAGTTGGCTGCAGTGCAGTTGGTATTGTAAAAGGATTTTTAAATACAAAGACCTATGAGCTAGGGGTGCCTCAGAATGGGCTAGCAGCTGCTTGAAATAATGGCAAGCAATAAATCCAGCCGTTCATAAGAGCAGCCTCTTTCTGTCAGGAGGGCTGTGGTTCGCAGGAGTTATTTCACTGTGTTTGAATGGAAGGTTTCTTTAGGAGCCACCTCTCTGTCTGTCAGGGGGAAGTTCCTCTAAGAGCTATAGCTCTGTGACTTAGTGGACTTTTTTGTTCAGCTTCTAGTTCACATAACGCCCCATAAAACTAGGCTCTGTAACCTTTATCAGAGATTCACCACAAAAACACCTGTAACTTATAGTTCGAACTATACGTACTCCAGCATAAAGAAGCTGTACTTGTGTTGGCAGTGGCACTACTTTTGGTTTAACTGCTTATGCTGACCATTTTTGCTTTCGGTTTAGCTGAAATCTAACATGTCTACATTTGTCAATCCATTAGTTGATTTTCTGATGCAAATATAGAATTGCCATGATCATATTTTGTTAGGCCTAATAGCTTTTGTATAGATCTTGCCTCACAAATGAGTGAGTCACAACGTTAGTTGAATGGGAATACCCCTGGGAGTTTCAGGGTAACATGATGCCAGTGATTTCATTTTCATTTTCTGTTCAGAGAAATAAAGTGCAAAGTTTGTTAAGGTTTGTGCAGCTGAACATAGGGACAGTGTATTCACTCTTACAAGCTATTAACAGGCTTTTTGGAATCCCTATTATTTTTGAGTAGAAGTTAATGTTTTATTGTTCTGTGCGTGTTGACACAGCTGTTTAAGTAAACACCCACTGGGGTGGGCCTGAAGTGGTCACCCAATCTGTGACTGGGGTGGGGAGCGAGGGGAGGGTGAACTCTGAGCCCTGCTCGTCCCGTTCCGGTTTCATCTCCAGTGTTATCTCCTGGTTCTGAGGGAAGCAGTGATGTGGGCTCAGTGGACCTGTGGACTGCTCAGGAGTGGAGGCTGCTGTAGGACTCAGTCTATGTGCCAGGCTGCCTTCATTACTGTGAGACACAGAGAGGTAGACAGACAGGTAGGCATCAACTCTGATACACTTAATATTATGCCGGGAAATGTGAGTTTCTTTGATATCTGATATTTTTTTACTTAGCTTCTTTTACCATGTTATACATGCTTTTAGTGAGCCTGAGCATGTGCGTGTGTGCATATGTGTGTGTTCCTCTCATTTGACAGTGGCATATTATCCAATAGCTTGGCTTTGTTGACTCTATTCTACAGTGTCTAAAGAAAGTATTCACACCTTGACTTTTTCCACATTTTGTTGTGTTACAGCCTGCATTTAAAATGGATTAAATTGAGATTTTGTGTCACTGGACTACACACAATACCCCATAATGTCAAAGTGGAATTATGTTTTTAGGGATCTCACCATGAGGCCAATGGTGACTTTAAAACAGTTACAGAGTTTAATGGCTGTGATTGGAGAAAATTGAGGATGGGTCAACAACATAGTTACTCCACAATACTAACCTAACTGACAGAGTGAAAAGAAGGAAGACTGTACAGAATAAAAAATACAAAATATTCCAAAACATGCATCCTGTTTACAATAAGGCACTAAAGTAAAACTGCAAAAAAAAATCCAACACAACACATCACTGAGTACCACTCTTCATATTTTCAAGCATGGTGGTGGCTGCATCATGTTATGGGTATGCTTGTCATCGACTAGGAAACATTTTTAGGCTAAAAAGAAACGGAATAGAGCTAAGCACAGGCAAAGTCCTAGAGGAAAACCTGGTTCAGTCTGCTTTCCAACATACACTGGGAGACAAGTTCACCTTTCAGCAGGACAATAACCTAAACACAAGGTGAAATACACTGGAGTTGCTTACCAAGACGACATTGAATGTTCCTGAGTGGCATAGTTACAGTTTTGATTTAAATCAGCTTGAAAATGGATGTCTAGCAATGATCAACAACCAACTTGACGGCGCTTGAAGAATTTTTTAAAGAATAATGTGCAAATATTATACAATCCAGGTGTGAAAAGCTCTTAGAGACTTAACTAGAAAGACTGACAGCTGTAATCACTGGCAAAGGTGATTCTAACGTGTTTTGATTGATTCAGGGGTGTGAATACTTATATAAATGAGATATTTCATTTTAATTTTCAATAACTCTGTGAAAAATTCTAAAAACATATTTTTACTTTGTTGTTATGTGGTTTTGTGTGTAGGTGGGTGAGAAAAAACATATATTTAATAAATTTTGAATTCAGGTTGTAACACAACAAAATGTGGAATAAGTCAAGAGGTATGAATACTTTCGGAAGGCACTGTAAGTCCGATATGCTCATACTTCTGTATTTTGTAGTTATAGGTTAGTAGTAACAGATAGTACAATTGCACAACCTGAGGTGAGCCCAGTGGCCAAAAACACAATGACAAGTGTCATAAAAAGGAAAAGGTTAAGGCCAGGGTCTCCTCTCAATTAACTCACGCAGAGAATTGTTGTGATCAACTAGCATTATTTTTCTTTCTTCTGAATAGCTTGCACATGATTCATGGTTAAAACAGTCTGTCTGGTGATATAAAGGCCTGTTGTTATATGGTGAGACCTGTCTCTCTGGGTCTGTTAGCTCACAGGGGCTTGTCATGAGACGAGCGGTCAAGGACTGAACTCATGTAACACTGACCTGCGACTGAAAACACCATGGCCTGTGTTGCCTGGCCCTGACCCACTATGGCACAGGTCTGAAGTTGTGGATCTTAGAATTATCGGCAACAGGGCAATTCCACAGTAACAGATTGATGCTGAGACAAAGATTTTTCACATTCAAATTTATACCAAGCAAAAACCAATGATTACAAAGTTAAATAAACCATCAAATTCTGTGCACAATGACAACTTTTTAAGAATTTGCACTGAACATTTGACAAAAACACATTTACTTAAAGAACAGTGCAGATGCAAAGTTTGGTAACAGATTGAAAGTTTTTGCTGTTGGTGCCATCATTCTGTTACCATGGAGTTGCCCAACAGCAATTTGATGAGCAGCAGATTGCAGCGAAATCATTCAAGTTTCCTAGTCAACAGATACCACCATGTAGATTTGCTGATGACAATGCAAGCCTTTCAAGGTGGATTCATTTATGCTTGCTAATTCTTGTTGAATTATGGATAATGGGAACCTTTTTGCCATGGCAACCTCAGGAATTGTGGTCACTGGGTTGAGTGTGTTGGTTGGCTGAAAATGTCAGAAAACTCACATGATTTCAATTAAGGTAGAGTGTGCTGCCTGTATTATGCAAAGTTTGTGTGTTTTGTATGTGTGCATGCGTGTGTGGATGAAGTCCCTCTCCTGAGAGAGTAGTAAATCATGATGGGGTATTTGCCAGAGCCATAGTAGAACAACACTGTAATTTGTTGATTCTAGAAGGAAGCCTGACAAATGGAATAGGGTGGACTGTTGTTAAATCATCACAGGGCAAAAGGTAGCAGAGTAATTACATTGCATTGATTGCAACCAACTGCTTGCACCTACAGGCTGACAACTTTCCATCTCTCTCTCTCTCGCTCTCTCATTCTCTCTCTCTCTCTCTCTCTATTTCTCTGTCTTTCTGTATCTCCTCATCCCATACAGCTGTTCAGGGAGAGATTTGTGAATTTGAAGCGTAGCAGCACTGGGAATCTGTATTTTGTGCTTCTGAATGCTGGGAAAGGGGAGAAAATGTGGGCTCAGGAATGTATTGGGGAAAACACCCCCTGTTGTTGAAGCAGATGCGAATGAACCAATTCACATTCACACCTGTTTTTCTTTTTTTCTTTCTATGTTGTTGAATATTGTATTTTGCAATGTCTTGTGGTAAAGCTTGGTTCTCAAGAGGTTCCAAGTGTGTTCCAATTCTGACCAGTAGAGGGGAGTGTCACTCAAGAGAAATACCAGCAAAATGGTCTGTCCAGTCAATGTTGGAGATGACATGGGCACTCATCCACAGAATATAAGAGGCATAAATAACCATTCCTTTGAACTGCAAACGTGTCATCCTTGTGATATAAGCAGCTGTTTTCAAAAATGCGAAAAGTATTGAATGCTATAGTTGACGCCTCACCTCCAGGTAATAGGAAAAATAATAATTGAGCAGTAATAATACCCAAGAAAGGTTCATCCTTTCTTCAAAAATTGCCCTTTTGCCTTTATACAGATTACAACTTCTCATTTCCGACTAATTGAAAATTAAACGTATTTTAAAGTATCTCCATTTCTTAAACAAGCCATACAAAGCTGGTTACAATTTCAATTTTATCCTCCAGAAAATACATAACAAATATTACAACAAATATTATGCTTAAATTCGAATATATTGATTGATAAAAAAACATTCTTTATGGAAAGATGGTATTGTATTTATTAAAGATATTATTAATAGAAATGGTGGAGTTATGTCACAGACACTATTTTTGTTCAGTGTTTATGGGAATGTCTGCTCAATCCAAAATTACAACCAACTGATTGCAGAATTACCACAAAAATGGAGGAGGGAAGTGGAAGAAGAAGGTAGGGAACTTGTCTGCCATATATTAAAGATATAAATTGGCTGAAATGGCTTGGCATAAATAGAAAAATATACCAGTTTCATTTGAGGACAAAAATGTTGACAGCTGTGCCATAAAGTTGCAAAAGAAATGTAAAGAGATTTTCGATTCCGTGGCACATGGTATATGAACTGATACAAAAACTAATTTCGACACTTCCGAGTTTTTCCATTTCAATTATTATACAAAATTCTTGCCACCAACAGAATGCTATATATACATGGGCATACAACCATCTCAGCTCTGTAGATTTTGCTTGCAAGAGACAGAATCACTAAATCATTTATTCTGGCAATGCCCCTATGTAGCTTGTTTCTGGTCACAGGTTCAGGAATGGTTCAAAAAACATTCACTTAAAATGAACCTTACAAACAGTGTTGGGGGATTTGGAAAACCACAGTCAATCGATCAATTATATAATAACACTCGTTGGAAAGGTTTTCATCTTTAGCTCACAATCTGTGGATACTATGCGATTAGAAAGGTTCAAAATGAATGTACAACATCACAATTCAAAAATATATGGCACATGGACATCAAACGAGGGCGGTCTACGGTGATAGGTGGGATGGGCTGAGAGTGCCTGAGGGGGTGAGATTAAAGAGCTCGTGTTCGGTAATGTTTATTGTTATTATTATTGTTATGTGTTTGCTGTATATGAACGTATATATATATATATATATATATATATATATATATATATATATATATATATATATATATATATATATATATATATTATAATACCCCAGCGTTAAGTTATGCTGTTCTACTCACTAATTCCCAGGGAATTGCCCTCACGGTGGTTCACTGACTATGGTCCATCCAATTGTAACACAGATGCGTTTTTTTATTCATTAGATTTATTCTAAGGTTTTAGTGGATTATAGCCTACGCTTTAGTTTTTTTCTATCCTTTTTCTGTTTCTACTGGGGTGATGTCTAATACCTCTTGTCTGTATGGATATCTGCATTGGAAACATTTTAACAGGACCAATATTTCAGTCTTGAATATACCTTATCTGGAAACGGTTTCCACAGCGACCTAATAGTAACAACATTGACAGAGGGACGAGTACCGTAAGAAAGGAGGAGCTATGAGTAACATTCCGCAATGAGTCATGAATTTCTACGTACAGTAGGTCGAGGCGCCTGCCTTTAGCAGTCTACAGTAGCCAGCTTCGTCTCTGTACTTCACGTTTTACTGTGTGGTCCTCTGGTAAAATGAAATGTGTTGTAGCCTATCAGCAGACGTAACATGGATATACGACAAAGAAAGGTTGTCACATCTATTGACTGCCATAATCGTATCCGTTACTAATGGTCCACTTTATGGGGATGTGCTCTGATGCGCAAAGCATCAAATCGGGATACCTCGATGAGATGTTCGATGCTGGAACATGGAAGGTGCGCAATATTTGGGATGGCGTAAAGCTGGAGGTTGGCGAGGACGAAAGCCCGGTGGTCCTTAACAGTTTCACACATTTGGACCCTGACCTACCACTATTTGAGGTAAGTTGGTGAACTGTGCGTAAAGAATTCTCCATCAATACTGAGACAGTATTTTAGGCTTATGTCCTATAGCCAGTGTGTCACTAAACTGAACATTTGGTGTGATAGTTGCCTAGTGATTTGTGTCTTATTAAAATGTAAAGAATGTAGGCCTACTGAAGTTCATAGTGATGTGGCAGAGTTTTTATATGGTTGGTATCATGCTCTCTAGAAATGTGTCCGGAGTGTCCTGTAGCCTACTACCCATTGCATAAGGACACATTTCAATTATCTAGGAAGGTCCAAAGAGTGGAATATGTTGGTTTTAATTTACTATCTGCTGATGCTCAGTATTGGCCTTATAGGCATGTGGGGAAAGAGTAAAGAAGCACATATACTTCAGCACATATTATAAAGTGGGTCGGTTCCTTTAGCAGTTGTCATTCACTGAGACGTTGCAGCAAATAAAGCAATGTGGATGACTAATCAAATTAGTTGGCCTTACATAATGCCTCCTTCGATCACATGGAATCAGATGAGGGCAAGAGCGCAATTGATACAGTGACTTTGAATGTTGGAAAAGTAAGTAAGTGAGTTGATGTTGGCTTGGCTATTCGATTAGTTGTTACATCAGATCAAGATTTGCCAGGCAAAACATCGGTAATTCTGGGAAAGTGCATTATTATGCACACCCTGTATGTGTATGTGTGTGTGTTTTCAATAACACCACTGTCTGTCAATGTTTTAAATCTGTTCACTAACCTTCTGAAGAATAAAATATGCCTTTATTTTCACCAAGCTTGCGAAACTAAAGGCTGGAACTCAGACGATGTTATTTGTATTTTTTATTCGAATTTTTTATTATTAAAGACAGTATGTTTCCTTCATTTATACATGTCACATGCTTAGAGAGGGCAATTCAGGCTCCACTCCTACATTTCTCTCTCGCTCTCTCCTCTAATCTAATCCTCTCTAGTAACACAATGACTTGATGCTTAATCCCCCTCTTTCATTGGGCTAGGAGCTGCCTCTACAATCACAGCCATTCTTCTCCTTCAGCTGAGAATGTATGGTGAATGTACAGTATTGGGATTCAATGGTTCAGTTGTGTATAAAGAAACTCAGGACACTGCAATTAATGTGACACTTCTGCCAATGGCCATTGATCGCTTTAGGGCCCCTGTAACCCCACCACAGCTATCCTTGATCTGAAGCAGTAAGAGACTGTAGATATAGCATCATTTGGTCTATCTCAGTAGTGCTGTGTCACAGGCTTGTTGACATAAGATTGATAGTGTTATGGTCACTGTCTTCTGAAAGATGAAATGACTGGTAGTGGTACCACCAAGGGCAGTGAGGAGGATCCACTCTGTCATCACTCTATACGTGTGTCCTCAGGCCCTATTCCAATAGCCGTGATGCGTAGTCATCTAGCTAATATTGTCACGTATACTCCCTCTCCGGCCTCTAGGTCATCAGGCTGCTGATTATCCCGCACACCTGTCACCATCGTCTCGCGCACCTGCGCCTCATGACACTCACCTGGACTCCATCACCTCCTTGATTATCTTCCCTAAATCTGTCCCTCCCCTTGGTTCTTCCTCAGGTGTTATTTACTCTGTTTTCATGTCGGTGCGTTGTTTGTGTTTTGTGTTTATTTTATTTATTAAAACACTCACTCCCTGAACTTGCTTCCCGACTCTCAGCGAACTCGTTACAAATATACTGTTATGATGATAAAGTACTGCACTCTATAGCTAATTGTTTATTTATGGGTATGAGTTTATTAGGGCAATCCAAGAGATTAAACTGGTGGAACTGGCACAAATTCTCCTTGATAAAATACGTTTATTAGGGCAATCCAAGAGATTAAACTGGTGGAACTGGCACAAATTCTCCTTGATAAAATACGAAGGACCAAAAGCCTGTTCAGATCCAAAAGTTTTATTGTTAATCATGCAATAATGACAATATTAGGAAATATTAGGAATTAAAGTGTATTTCCACTTATGGGGTTGTGAGCATATTGGACATATTATTTTGTCAAAGAAATATGTCAATAGCAAATCATACTCTCCCTCTAACTATTGAATTACATACTTTGTTGTTGTTTTGTGTGTGTGTGTGGGGGGGGGGGGGGGGGGGTTTGGAAATGGTCTAGAAACGTCTTGCTGATGTTAAGGAGACCTTTGTTTGTTGGATCTTATCCTGAAGACTGCAGGCGGAAGCTTCTTAACTGAGTCCTGTAACAAGAAACTGGAGGTGGATTTGTAGAAACAGACACAGAAGAGCTTTTGTTGTTGTAGATCATTAAAATGGAGAAAGAAAGAAGAGCGAGGGATAGAAAGAGGGAGAGAAAGAACTGCGAGGGCTAGAAAGAGAGAGAGAGAGAGAGAGAGAGTGAGTGAGAGGGTGAGGAGCACTGAGGTTCAGGGAGGTTGAATGAGAGAAACAGACAGTGGGTGGAATGTTTCGGGCTGAAGCATGGAAAATAACTTTATTCCAAATTCTCTAGACTTAATAATACCAAATAAGTGGTAGTCTTGGACTTACTAGGTTTGTCTGACTACTCAAAATCTAAGTTTAGTGGATACAGCTCCTGATCTAAATTCACATATAAAAAATACATCTTACAGGGTGGCACTCAAAAGAGAATGTGGAAGTCAAGAAGATCTTGACCACTCTTGCATTCCTAATTACTAAAAGCTCAATCAGTTTACACTTGCATTACTAAGTTTTGTGCAAATCATAAATTGATGCCTATGGGACATTTTCTGCAAAGTTTGCGTATATTTTGGGTTTAAAGTTACAATTCTGCTCCAGATAAAGGGATCCTAAGCGGTTCATGATCTCATTGGCATTCTACAGTCGTTGTGTGTGAGAGGAAGCTGCTGCCTGTGCTGGAGGGCCACTGTTGGACTTCACTATTGTTTGTGTTGTGTACTCTATTTTGGAGCATCTCTTTCTGGTGGGGACTTTCTATGTGTCCTTCCCTGAACAGCTGGAGGAGATGGTGATTATTATCAAACCAGTTGTGGATTGGCCAACAGTTTCCAAATAGCCAACGCTATCAACACGCTACTGAAATACAATTATGAAAAGTAGATGGTTATAGCGATACTATGTGCATTTGCATTAGCTGTTATTGTGCCATGTGACATTGTCTATTCAGGCACATATATAGAACTGATCATCTGTCCACTGATGACTGAAGGATGGATGTCTCTGTTGACACTAGCTCAGAGTCCAAAGATCAGTGCTTTAATGTGGTCATTGTGGCTACAGCTTCTGTACATGCTATTCATAAGCCTTCTAACTGACTGAATCTAACACATGTTCCAGATAGATTCTTTTTATGGATGGGATGTACAATACATAGATGAGACCATTAATATGCCCACTCATTGTTGACATGCTTTGATAGAGGAAGTTCCCCATAGAAGTTTTTATTCTGATGCAGTCTTGCATAAAAAGTGATCTTGTGAAACGGAACCCATTCAAATGGTGCAGTTGTTGTGGTTACGGAGAGGTCCTCAGCCAGTCCATTACAGGCTAGTTTTTTATTCCTTCGTTTTTGACGGATTTTCCAGTTGGATTTCGCTTTCTGATAAACTGCGTGACTTGGTGGACTTTAGTTCTTCCTTGTGTGAGGCTCCTTTCCTTTCTTCCCTATAGGGATTTCCCACTATTGTCTAGTATCTCGCTTAATCATCACTCTCTCATGAAAGCGCAGTACCTGTTTGTCAATGTCTTGGTTTTTATTTTCATAATAAGGAAGTTTATTTGTTAGAATGTATGGTGCCACTCTATTAGTGTGTGCTCAAGTACAACACTTGATAAAACTCCTTAAGATCCAACACTTGGTTAAATAAAGGTGAAATAAAAAAAATACTTTTTTGTTGTTGTTGATAAAATCAACTTAAGATCCAACACTTAATAAAACATCTACAGAAGTAGAATTTCTACACTTGATAAAATCATCATATGAATGAGTCGAGTACTCACATAATATTAACCAGAATAATAAAAGTCTGTCAACAAGATGGTTGGTGACAAAGTTATTTTCTAGTTTACCTGAATCAAATGTTGTATATTGTATCTGTATGTGTGTTTGTCGGTGTCTATTTTTGCGTGAGAACTACAGACATGTGGAATTAAGACCATGAAAGGCATACTACTATTGTGTATGTGTTACCAGGGCTCCCCATGCAATCTCTGTCTGATGACTAAGCTATGATTCAGGCAGAGAGGGGTATGACTGGTCAAGGCTTAATGGGGGAAGCCGTTCTCGTGTGTATGTCTGTTTCCTGGCCCTACTTATGCCCTGTTCCTTTGGGTCTTTGGGAGTTCCCCCTGGTTTCCATGGTAACCTGGTCTCTGAAAGCCTCTGAGAGTTCCCTGACTTTCCACAGTTGTAAATAGGTCCTGTGTGGCATGGCCAGGCCACAGGCTCCCACAGGTCACCACAGTATACATTCACACACAGTCCAAATGTTATCTACAACCCTTTAATTTATATATAATCTTATATATAATTCGATTTTTTTAAATTCAAGAACTGGTGGATCTGAATAGGTCGGATTTGAGTTGTCTTAGGCCTTGTTCCATTAACATAGAGAGAGAAAGATTGGCCTTGTGTCAAGAACAGGGCTGTGTTCCATTGGGTTTAGATTGATAGGCCAGCAGTATCTGTGTGCTCAGCTGATAAGGGCTACTCTCACTGTGAAGTCCAAGGCCTGTGTGCTCAGCGCCTGCTTTCAAACACAGCCATACAAACATGTTACGAATGATTTATAACCACGTACAGTAAACTCCTCTGTTCTAAAATAGAGTGTTAGTAATATAGCACTCAAACTGGATTTGAATCTCTGCTCAGCTCAATGGAAATCAAGCAAAACAGAGTGGCTGTGTGATTGAAGGTGAGAGTAGGCTATGACTAACAGCGAAAGTATTTTGGAGGTGCTGCTGTATATCTAGCGACCGAAAGGTTCTGATGAATAATGTGCTACAGATGCATAAGTAGGTGTATGACTGATGCATGTGTCATGCTTGATTAGTGTACATACCACTACCCCACTGAGGAAGCAGCAGTCGTCAAACCGATGTTGTTTGGCTTTCTGGGTCAAGTGCCTGGGATGCTCACTGTAAAGTCCTCGAATATACCATTACTGTCCATATCATTCTGTGTTGGAAAGCTGGAGAAAAAAGGAATGGTGACAACAACCAACAACCACGAACTGTTTGGTAAAGACCCCTCTTTCATTGAGGAAGCAGCTTGTGTTAATTCCTTGTTTGTAAAGCATGGGCTTTAGCCTGTGTTGTTGGGCTGTGTATTTAGCAACCTCTGTTTGATGTAACAGTATTGTTATTCATAGCCACACATGTAGGGAGGGAGGGAAGGGCCGATGTTTGTATATGTTTTTCAGACAGACCCTTACATCTCTTTGTCTTATTTTTCCTGTAGAACTCGACACAGGAGATCGGAGAGGAGGTAGAAGAGGGGGCAGTCTTCACCATCACCCTGAGGAAGGTACAGTTGCACCAGTCGGCCAGTAAGGGACAGCGATGGCTGGGCGTGGAGACAGACTCTGCTCTCAGCCTGTATGAGACGTGTAAAGTACGCACCATAAAGGCTGGTACGCTGGAGAGGCTGGTGGAATACATGGTGTCTGCGTTCAGGGGCAAGGACTCCACCTACGTCACCATCTTCCTCTGCACCTACCGCTCCTTCGCCACCACCAAGCAGGTGCTGGACCTCCTACTCAACAGGTACAGAGACGGCCATGAAGCTAGAACCGCACATGCATGTGTACACACGTAAGCACATAAATACAAAAACATACTATGCGCAGCGTAATGCTGACAGATGTGTCCTTCATGTCTTAGGTATGCCAATCTACAGAACCAACCTGGGATAGATGTACACAGACACACTCAGGATGACAGCACAGAGCTCAGAAAGTAAGTGTCTGGGGAGACCAGCATTATCAATCATTTTGATACGTTTGTTTTTTGTGTGCACAGTGTACACACATGTACTGTACCATACACTCTTCCCTCTCTGTCATCTGCACGTCTCCTCATTCCCTGCCTCTTCCCTACTGGGTTGTGTCCTGCAGCACTGTGTCATCCATCCTGGGAGCGTGGCTGGACCAGTACTCAGAGGACTTCTGGAGCCCTCCACAGTATAGCTGTCTACACCACCTGATGTCCTACCTGCACCACCACTTCCCTGGCTCCGACCTGGAGCGCCGCGCACGCAACCTGCTGGCCCTCTTGCACCGCAGGCAGCAGTGTGAGCCCGACCTCGACGGTGAGAGCCAGGATAGGGTTCAACTGGGGCTTGTCTGTGTCTCAGTGATATCAGACATGATGGGGATGCTGTTTATGCTTGAAGTGTTAAGGGCCTGTGCTGAACTATAGACAGTACTTTAGGCAGTCTGATTATTAGCTCATCTGTGTTTTCTTTACAGTGGAGCACATTGGCTGTCCCTTCGCCACGCAGGAAGAGAGTGGCTTTGAAGACGAGCTTCCTGCCCTGAACTTCTTGTTCTTTGACCCCATCATGGTTGCCGAGCAGTTCACACTCATGGATGCGGTGAGACACCCCCCCCCCCAATTTCAATGAACTGCTCAATTTCAAGTAACTTCAATTTTAGCTGCTCTTGCGTTGTGCTTTGTGCTCACCCTTACTCACCCTTACACCCACCTCTGACCTCACCCTGTAGGATCTGTTCAAGAAGGTGGTCCCTTACCATTGCCTGGGGGGCATCTGGTCCCAGCGGGATAAGAAGGGGAAGGAACACCTGGCCCCCACCATTCGGGCCACAGTGGCCCAGTTCAACTGTGTCACCAACTGTGTCATCACCACCTGCCTGAGCAACCCCTGTCTGAAACCCACCCAGCGGGCCAGACTGGTGGAGCGCTGGATAGAGGTGGCCAGGGTAAGGCATCAGACCCACTCTCTGGGTCAATCACTCAGCAGTTAGTTTCAGTTGTGGATGATTGGTCATGCTATTTTTCTCACTCTATGGGTTCTTTCTGCTGTGTTTAGGAATGTCGTATCCTCAAGAACTTCTCGTCCCTGCGAGCTATCCTCTCTGGCCTGCAGTGTAACTCTCTCCACCGACTCAAGAGGACATGGGATGAGGTGTCTAGGTGAGACAGGGGATCAGTGACTGAGGCCTCGGTTTGGAGGGTTTACTATTGGATTATAAATTGGACCAGGGAGTTTTCATGGCCAGGTTACATGTTGAAGAAAAACATAATTAGTGCCGTGGGTCTTTGGTTGGGTTGATGGTAGAAGTTAACATTTCGTTGTTATTTGGAGGTCTTTTGCAGTGGTAGTTTATGTTTGTCTTTGCCCCTGAGATGTAAGGTTCACCTTTTGACTTCATTCTGCCAACAGAGAGAATTTCCGCACCTTCCGTGAGCTGTCAGAGATCTTCTCAGATGACAACAACTACTCTCTAAGCCGAGAGCTGCTGGTCAAGGTGGGTCAATGATCAGAGGGAAAAACCATACTCCTGAATGTAACTTACAGGAGCCTGGAATCTGTGTAATGGGTTTGTACAAACTACTGTGGGCTGTTGTGTATGTGGTACAATGTGTCTGTGTTTGTGTAGACCTTTTCCTCCTGCCCCATATGTGTAAGTGGATGTGGAGACAATAGTTGGTACAAATGACCTACATGTCGTCCCACACGTTACTCTATGTGTGTGTAAAAATATCCCTGTGTTAGTTTTGGCTTTTTCCACCTGCCTCTTATATTGAATGTGTTGAACTGGATATGGAGACCATTGTGCGCATAATTGACCTGAATGTTACTCAGCAGCTAATAGATCTTTAAGATATGAACTGCGTTTGAAAACAGGAAGTGGGTATGTGAAAAGTGGTTTTGAAAACTAGTAGTTGACAGGAAATATGGCTGGCTGACCCGTTACTGCTCTAAAGACTCTCCTCTCGATCTATACAGCTGGGTCTCCATAGCAACCAGAACATAAATAGACAAGCTAGCTAACACCTTGTCTCCTCTCAAATGCTAGCTCATTCATCCTTCATCATGAGTTGTACAACACAGTATAGAATCTTATCTTGTCGTGTTCTCTCTAAAATGTATGAGATCCACAAGTGCAAGTATCAATGTGAGTGTGGTTTGAGAGGACTTGATATGCGTAACTGCATGCTTGTAGAAGTGTGTCACCAGCAATGTAGGCTGTGGCAGTAGTCATGAATATTTTACTCGTTCAACATGAGGCTCAGTGCTTCTGTCAGGACTAGAGACAGATCAGATTCTCTTTGATTAAGACCACATAGGATTAGATAGCAGACAACATGTTTGGTTATATCTGAATCCTCCAAGAGAAACATATTTAGTCTGCTCACCTGAATACATTCCTGCACAAAGAAATAGGAAGTGCCCTCGCCGTTGTTATGCCAATTTTGCATAAATTACTCTTTAACTTGCAGCATATTCTTTCACTGGTTAAATAGTGAAATATGACTGCAAAAAGCAGAGGGTTTCTCCAACAGGAATGGCTATCCACATTCCTAGGCTTTAAGACAGGTATTTGAATTGGCCCTAATATTGAAGCTTGGGATTTTTGGCTATGAGTTGAGGAAACCTGTGCTTGCTCAGAGGGAATCCCAGCTGATGTCGTAGGCAGATGGCAGGTACAGAAAAGAGCCCCACCCTGATGATGCATGAGTCTGTAAGGGAAATTCCAAGGCGTTGTCCCACTTACCTCCTTTCCTACATTCCACTATTGCTTAATCTATCTGGGCCAGCCCAACCAGGCCTGTGTAGGACTGCAAACTCTGGTTAGGTTGGGTAAAGAATTTCCCTGTTTTGTATCATTCACAGAAACATTAGAGCTAACTCAGCTATAACCCTTCCTGCACCCTCTCATCCATACATTAGTGAATTAGTTTAGCCCTGTATGTCTACTCTTCTGAAAGTGTAATCATAGCCATTACTAGTTGTGTTTCAAACTAGTTTTTGCACTGTTCTAGGGATTGTTTTGTAAAACCAGATTATCCTCTCTCTCTGCAGGAGGGCACCTCCAAATTTGCCACCCTGGAAATCAACCCTAAACGAGCGCAGAGGAGACACCAACAGCAGAGAGACTTGGTGAGTCTAGATCTTTTTTGAGTTAAATAATTTATCATGAAATACCAACTTCAACCACTTTATGCCAGGTATACTTGAGTGCTGTTATTGGGTTCATAGCACCATCTAGTGGTGAAATGAGAGCATTGTTATTGCTCATGGAGCCTGTGATCACTGCGCTCTTATCAAACTTCTCTCTGACTATGTCTCTGTCATAGGGGGTGATGCAGGGGACCATTCCTTACCTGGGCACCTTCCTCACTGACCTGGTCATGATGGACACAGCTATGAAAGATTACACAGAGGTGAGAGTCTATCTCTATCTATCTCTGGATCATGTAGCCTCTTCAGTCTACTTGTTTAGTCTCTGTTCACATCTAATTATTATTTGTTCTCTATTCCAGAGTGGACTCATCAACTTTGAGAAGCGACGAAAGGTAAATTAAATTCTTACATGCTACTGATAAATAGGTGTTGATAAACAGGGAGACATCGCCGGCATTGTGGCTATGATTGGCTGGAGACTCACCCCCCCTTCTCTACAGGAGTTTGAGGTGATAGCTCAGATTAAGCTGCTGCAGCTGGCATCCAACAACTACAGTTTCACCCAGGACAGCTTCTTCAGGGAGTGGTTCTCAGGAGTGGAGAGACTCAGTGAGGCAGAGAGGTGAGGAGAGGCCTAAAGATTTTTATGAAATGTAAATTAAAATAATGAAATGTATGGGCATACAGTGTTGTTATTTCCATGCCTTTTTCCCATAGCTACACTCTGTCCTGTGAGATTGAACCACTGTCAGAGTCATCCAGCAATACTACCAGAGCCAAGAAAAATGGCGGCATCATGAAACGCTGGAGCGAGTAAGTCCCATATTGTATAGATAACTTTTCACACTATGCCTATGTTTATTATAGTTGCAAATGAATAATAATTACATTTTTATTTTGAGCATACAGTTTTTCACTGTGTACAGTTCATGATGTTTTTATGGGGCCCTGTTCGCATACGTTTCCATGTGTTTCCCTTTTTCTCCAGTCGCCAGTTAACTGAGGCCAGCTGCAGCAGTGCAGGAAGCTCCCATTCCAAGTTGTTTGACCAGTCCCACATCAGACCGTACCAGAGGGGGGGAGGTGATAGTGGGGACACCCTCAGCGTCACCTCAGCTGGCTCCAGTGGCTCTGACCTGGAGGATGTCAACGCCAGCTTCTTGTCTGACTCTCCGGATGCCCACGAGAGAAAGGTGAGAAGGAGGAAGGGCCAGGGTCACATGGGGGAGGAGAACACTCCCACCAGAGAAGCATCTCATCATGATTCATGCCACACACATCCACCTTGATTTTCTTTCTTCCTGAGATACTGAAATTCCTGCATCACTGCAGCAATTTCAGTCCTGACATTTCAATGTCTTCGAATTCATCTTCTGTAAGGGCCATGTTGATGATAAGGGCTATGTGATAAGGGCCATGTGAATTGGCACTGACCCATGTACTTACTTTACCTGTCTGACTTGTGGTTGACTGTGGCTCTGATTCCCTCTATAGACCTCTACATCCTCAGTAAAACATTCCGTCTCTGCTTTGGGGAAAGAAAGCCAGACTCCTGAGCCCAACTCCACGGTACTTTCACTCACCAGCCTTCTCTTTCCATCTCTCTCATCACTGGGGTTTTTCTTCTGTTCTAACAGTCTCTCTCACTACTTCCCCTCTCCCAGTCCCAGAATATCACTGGGATCCTTACACCAATGCTGCACTCTCATCATATTACAAACCGTTTCTCATTCTCATATTCATACTTATAAGTCTCATATACTGTCATATTCCACATTCTATTTGTTTATAGCAGACACAGGAGTTTGTTCTGTGGACTGTAAATGGTTGTAATCATTCTCTCTCTGTCTCTCTCTCGCTCTAGTTTTGGGAGTCCACCTCCCTGTCTTCTCTAGACACCTCAGGGATGGGTTCTGGTTCGGGCTCCAGCAGCGCCTCGTCCTCCTCTGTGTCCTCCACCACTCCTCTCCCAGGTGCCTCCCGCTCCCACAAGCGCTCCGTCTCAGCCGTGTCCTGCTACTCTACACTCTCACTGCCCCTCTACAACCAGCAGGTGGATGACTGCTGCATCATCAGAGTCAGCCTAGACGTGGACAACGGCAACATGTACAAGAGCATCCTGGTAAGACAGAGGGAGAGGAGGAGGAGAAAGCTAATATAGATGAATAGATTCAAAATGTAAATTGTTAGCAGTGGGCGGTTGATTCAATTAACAATGTCTGAGCCAGAGAAGAGGCAAATCAGGCAAATTACTTTTAAATGTCAACAAAAAAAGGTATTGTTCATCTCCTGGTGCAGGTGACCAGTCAGGACAAGACACCAGCAGTCATCAGTAAAGCCATGGTGAAACACAACCTGGAGCGAGAGAAAACGGAGGACTATGAGTTGATGCAGAAAATCTCTGAAGAAAAAGGTAATATCATATTATCATTTTCCCAAAAAATATACTTTTAATTTTAATTCAAATAGATTGTCATTAATAGTATATTAATGTGTTGTTCTTACAACTGACTGACTCTAATCCATTCATCTTGTATAGTGTCCTAATTTATTCATTGCTTAAATGAAAAACAAATGTTTTTACTAACAATATATACCTCTCCTCTCACCATAGAGCTGCGGATCCCAAACAATGCCAACGTTTTCTATGCCATGAACTCTACCGCCAACTATGACTTTGTGCTGAAGAAACGTGGCTTGTCCAAGAAAGGCCGGGCCAAGAGTGTAGCCAGCTCCACGCTGCCCCGCATGAAGCAGAAGGGCCTAAAAATCGCCAAAGGGATCTTCTGAGGACGAGTGTCCCAGCTCGCTGTCAGTCTGATGGATTAAGGCCCTCTAAATCCACCTAAGCTAAAGGATCTAAGAACTACACTAGAGACGGTGGAAAACAACAACAAATCACGTCTGCATGCATCACAAGCAGGCAGCAAAGCAGGAAAAGCAATTACCGGTATCAGACTGATGTCTTCTTGGCTCAGGCCTTGATGAAGGGGAGCTTAACAATGTGCTGTCCCTATCCCTTCGTGCCTAAGTTTGTGTCAGTGGTGTTTACAAAGGGAATATCATAGAGAGTGTATAGCGTACATATAACCACGTTATAAACTCTCTCTGACTGTGTGGTGATTAGAGTGGTGTTGGTAAATGTTGTACTGAGGAGCATAGAGGAAGGCACAGAGAACAATGATGGCCAGATTTATTAAGCCAAGTTAGTCTCGTGAGATAAAATACATTTTCAAGAGAGACCTGGACAAAGAGACCCGATGTGCTATCCTGGTGGGGTGTGGCACTTTTCCACTGTGAATAGATGGAAAGGTGGTCCATTGTAAGTTTGAAGAGTTGAATGCAGATATTGCCATATTGAATATGGGTCAAGGTGTGTGATCATTTCAGAGAAAACAAGGTGTGGGGAGTATACACTCTGTTAAGAGACATACATCTTGTTTTATTGAATTATAACCAGGACAAGGAAGAAGGACATTGCAGTGGGGCTCAAAATGCTCAATAGAAACATTTCAAAGATTACGGAGGGTTGGGGTAAAACAAAAAACAGATAAACAGTGAGGAGTGATAGATATTTACAAAATACCCACACAGTATAATATCAGCATTACTTTGCAATGGACCTTTATGTTTGATGATGTTACCATTACAGTTAGGCTATTTGTTTGGTACTCTTTACTTTGCTATGCAGCTGCTAAATGTACATTTTATAAAAGGTCAAAAATTCACCTTATTTTTTTACAAACGTTTTTGGGGGTGAGGACAGGCATGACGTTAGGACTCTCCGATGACGGCATTGTATTGAGTATCACTAAGTGATTCAGGGGCTCCGATGACAGCATTTCATACCACCCGTCCCTACTGGACTATCTCTGTATGGAAAACAATGGTTTACATCTTTGTACTAACAGTGGGATAGTGGTATCATGTATAATCTGTAACTGCCAATGATTCTCCTTATGGCTGCCCAATTTCTGCTCCATGCATGCAAGAGGAGGTAACAGTCCTCGCCTCACAACAAAAAGCAGTGCACTAGCCCACACCAGCTTCTTCTTACTTACAATCTTAAAGACAGAGTGAGAGTAATGACACAAACTCTGAGATTCTTACAAGCATGCCAGTGGTTGTTTTATGTCATGGAAAATACCGACAAAAAGTTGTTTGTCATTTCAATGACATTACATGCCTTTATTGCTCAGTGCTGCATGCTGGTCCCAACCCGTTTAAATGGCTTTTTAAAACTGTCCTTTCCTTGATGACCATGATAGAACCATAGAGGTAGGGGAAAGCAATATGGTGGAAACTCCCCTGTGATGGGTACTATCCAGACCTCTTGTATGCATGGCCTGGAAGGGGCGGAGAAGAGGCTGTTCTTTTGGGACATACATAGCATAATGATTGGTTGTCTCTGCTGTGCTTTGTCACTGTAATTTGCTACTTACACTGTGATTGGGTCTTTGCCGATCACTCTGATTGGCTCCCTTCTATGCTGAACACTGTGAACACACATTGGTCGTGTTCCTCTGCTCAGACGTTGCATGTATCAATCAATGGTTGCGTGCCACATCATTGGCTGTGCAGTTGGGAACCAGATTGCTATAACATATGATTTGGTTAGCTGACACATAAAATACCCATCTAGGCGTTGTAAGATCTGTCATGCATCAGCAGCATCTGAGCAGAGGAATTACGACCCTTCTCTCTCTGTCTCGCTCTTCATTATGACACAATTAAATAGTAAAAGTCAACCCTGACAGAGAATAGATAGAGGTCCATGTGGTGGTAGAAATGTGTTCAGGGCATGGAGAAAAGGAGACAACTGGTTTACCACTATATGTGCCAAAGAGATGAGGGGGTCTGTCACTCTCAAAAGACAATGTTTGTTTCATTTCTCTATCACTTGAATTTTCTAGGGGAGTTTACCATTTCTGAGTGTTATGTTCTGAACACTACAACATCATTCTAAGAACCTCAGATACACTGTTCAAGCCTAGGTGGCAGTGCGGTTACTACTGGTTACCCTTGGAGAAACTGCACCACTTCCCTAAATAGTAACAGTCCTTTGGTTCTTTTCAAAGAATGGGTTCAGTATAATTTATGCTTTACATAAGTGGCTGTGTTTACTTCCACTTGACTGATTGTTTTGTGGTGTTATTCATAATTACTGGAGCTTGCTTTGCTTGGCCTGGAATGACTGGTCCTTTGCAGATTTGCAGTATCTGTCGCCTTTGCCATTATAACTGAGTTAAAACCTTTGTGTGTTTGCAGTGTCTTGTCTCTCATGTTTTTCTATTCCTAATGAATTAACAAAATATTGAGATGTCATACTATATGGAATTGTCTTTGTTTATGTCTTTGTTGACCTGGCATTATTTATTGGTTTGTACAGAAAGATTTTGTTATGCATTGTATATTATTTCCTCTCTTGTGTAATTATAGATTATTATATATTCATGTAAATACAAATAAACACTTAAGTTTACAAAAGTAAATACTCATTTATTTAACGTTTTTGGTGTAATTTAGTTCAAGTGAGGTGAGAAGATGGCTCCTTCCTTGGCAGATATGATAGCTAGTAACGCTCACCCCATGGTATTAACTTACAGCCAACACAATAAATGAAAGCAATAGAAGAATATTCACAGGAAAGCATCTAAGACGATGCACATAATAGGCTACAGTATTTTATCAGTACTGGACTACAGAATTCTTTATGTCCCGTGTGGCTCAGTTGGTAGAGCATGGTGTTTGCAACGCCAGGGTTGTGGGTTCGATTCCCATGGGGGACCAGTATGGGAAAAAAATTTATGAAAAGTATGCATTCACTACTGTAAGTCGCTCTGGATAAGAGCGTCTGCTAAATGACTAAAATGTAAAAATGTAAAATGTCCTCTCTGGTGCTTCAGACTGGCCACGAAGGAAAGGAGACAAGCAAAGGAAGTTAGATAACGAAGCCATTATACTGACGTCATTTCGCAGCGCCAGTTAGTTTTTTACACAATGCGCATGCTCATCCGCGCTGATCTTTGTTGTTACATTTCCAATATGGCGCTTAGTAAGACATTTGGACAAAAACCTGTCAAATTTCAGCTTGAAGAAGATGGGGATTATTATATGATTGGGTCAGAGGTTAGTATTTTCTTTGGTTATAGTATATTTTAAGATGAGCCATTTAGTGTAATTTAGCTATAGTATAACCAACGTTAGTTACGACGGTTTGGTGCGTTTGCTTGATAATTACCGGAGGTAACATTAGCAACTAGCCGAGGCGAGAGATAGCAGCTAACAGTAGCTAGCTTGTCGATAACAGTAACAGATGCTACCCTCGTAAATTAGCTATAGCTAGTAAGCCCTTACGTTTTCTCAATTTGCCGTTTTTGATTTTAGGTAGGAAATTACCTGCGTATGTTCAGAGGTTCCTTGTATAAGAGATACCCATCACTATGGAGGAAACTGGCATCAGTGGAGGAGCGGAAGAAAATAGTGGAATCATCACACGGTTAGTAACTAAGCTAATTAGTTAATTACCATGAAACGATAACATGGGATAACGAAGACATACTCTTGTAATGTGGTTAATTGTTAAGCACTTTTTCACTTCTATCAGATCATGGTTACACAACTTTAGCTACCAGTGTGACCCTTCTGAAGGCATCAGAGGTAGAGGAGATCTTCGAAGGAAACGATGAGAAGTACAAAGCTATCTCCATCAGCACAGAGCCCCCAGCTTACCTCAGGTATTGTCATCAGCATTCTCTCATAAATGTTTTGCCTGGTCCTTGATGGTCTAGGTATTGTAGTCAATAAATCTTGTTTCATATATTGTCTTCATGTGTCACTGTGTCTGGTCTTGCCAACAGGGAGCAGAAGGGTAAGAGGAATAGTCAGTGGGTCCCCACGCTACCCAACAGTTCTCATCACCTGGATGCTGTCCCCTGCTCCACCACTATCAACCGCAGCCGCTTAGGCCGAGACAAGAAGAGGACCTTCCCTCTCTGGTGAGCCTGATTAAAACCTAAACTGCTGTCAGAACAGATGAACTCTGATGTAAAGGCCTATCATAGTCAATCATAATGTAAACAAAACTGTTTGAAACAATTTTTCAAATGTGTGACTTGTGTTACTGTTCTATCTTCCATGCACAGCTTTGATGACCATGATCCTGCAGTGATCCATGAGAATGCCACCCAGTCTGAGGTGCTGGTTCCAATCCGACTGGACATGGAGATAGAGGGGCAGAAGCTTAGGGATGCTTTCACCTGGAATATGAACGGTAGGATTGCATTGTAGCTCTGTCTTAAACTGGTGTCCATAACGATGGTATTTGAATCCCTTTATATCCCTTTAGTTTTCTAGAACAAAATGATTTAAACATGGCAACGTTCTTGTCATCTTCTGCCCAACCACCTTTTCTTCTCAGTCCTAGTTCAAGTTCTCATGTCGTACATGCTGTTGTTCCTCAGAGAAGCTCATGACTCCTGAAATGTTTGCGGAGATCCTGTGTGACGACCTGGACCTGAACCCCTTGGCCTTTGTCCCGGCCATCGCCTCAGCCATCCGCCAGCAGATAGAGTCCTATCCCACAGACAGCATCCTGGATGAACAGACTGACCAGAGGGTCATCGTCAAGGTACAACCAAGATTGTTATGTTAACTTACTGTGTGTGTAACAATGTGGTGAGACCAGAGTTACAGAACTTAGACTGTGTCTGATAATTAAAAGGTGCAATTTGTAGAAATAGCACCACCACTTCCTGGTTTCAAAAATGTTCAAACGTTCAGCTGATTTTAGTTTGACACAACAATAAATGTATAGTGTAGAGAATCATTGTACTATCTAAATTGCTGTGAAATATATTTTGAATAACCAAAAATATTGTATTTATCGGTTTGAACCCGATGTAAAAAAACTAAAGTATAAAGAAGCTAATTTAAAACTTACGGAGGGGAATCATAGAACTAT
Organism: Salmo trutta; assembly: GCF_901001165.1. NCBI lineage: Eukaryota > Metazoa > Chordata > Actinopteri > Salmoniformes > Salmonidae > Salmo > Salmo trutta. The sequence continues at coordinate 24,608,861 of NC_042983.1, read as the reverse complement.
CAAAGGTCATGCCGCGTATCAGACTTGCTTTCAATGAGAATGGCAGATCTATAACTCGCATTTTTATCTGAAATCACATAATGGACCTTTAACTGATTAGTTAAAACATGATTTCTTATCTTTACCATAAGCTAAACATCCACGTTGGAAACATCTCGCTCGTGGACCAGTTTGAGTGGGATATGTCAGAAAGGGAGAACTCCCCAGAGAAGTTTGCCCTGAAACTGTGCTCGGAGCTGGGCCTAGGGGGAGAGTTTGTCACCACCATTGCTTACAGCATCCGAGGACAACTTAGTTGGCACCAGAGGACATACGCTTTCAGGTAATATATACAGATTGGTCTTCACACCCAAGACCCGATCCGGGACCCGAATTCTACATTTTCTCACAGGTCTGGGTCCAATCTGATATAATTACACATACCTGAGACCCGTGACAATCATAACGTGTTTCCCCTTAAGGACCCATACAGACCTGAACACAACTGCTGCAGTAAAGAGAGAGAGAATTATATTTATGTTGTTGCTCTTGCTTTTCACGAGTGGCGTGTAGCTTGTTGTTGTCCGCCAATCATAAGTCATCAAAGCGGCACTACAGTCATAGAGCCTCCGTGTGTGGTAAAATAAGTTAGGAGGTATCTAATCGCTCAGCTCCGGATAATAAAGTAGCTTAAAAATTGGCTTTTATGTTGCTTCCCTCACTGGGATCGGACCGGGTCTGGATCCAACCGAGTCTATACGGAACGGGTCTCTAACATACAGTACCAGTCAAAAGTTTGGACATACCTACTCATTCAAGGGTTTTTCTTTATTTTTACTATTTTCCACATTGTAGAATAATAGTGAAGACATTAAAACTATGAAATAACACATGGAATAATTTAGTAACCAAAAAAGTGTTAAAAAATCTAAATATATTTTATATTTGAGGTTCTTCAAAGTAGCCACCCAAGGTAGGGGTGGTATACAGAACATAGCCCTATTTGGTAAAAGACCAAATCCATATTATGGCAAGAAGAACTCAAATAAGCAAAGAGAAATGACAGTCCATCATTAAGACATGAAGGTCAGTCAATACGGAAAATTTCAAGACATTTCAAAGTTTCTTCAAGTGCAGTTGCAAAATCCATCAAGCACTATGATGAAACTGGCTCTCATGAGGACTGCCACAGGAGAGGAAGACCCAGAGTTACCTCTGCTGCAGAGGAGATGTTCAATAGGTTAACTGCACCTCAGATTGAAGCCCAAATAAATGCTTCAGAGTTCAAGTAACAGACACATCTGAACATCAACTGTTCATAGGAGACGGTGTGAGTCAGGACTTCATGATCGAATTGCTGCAAAGAACCCACTACTAAAAGACATCAGTAAGAAGAAAAGACTTGCTTGGTCCAAGAAACATGAGCAATGGACATTGGACAGATTTCCACCGATCTTTTGGTTTGATGAGTCCAAATTTGAGAGTTTTGGTTCCAACCGCCGTGTCTTTGTGAGACGCAGAGTAGGTGAAAGGATGATCTCCGCATGTGTAGGTCCCACCATGAAGCATGGAGGAGGTGTGATGGTGCTTTGCTGGTGACACTGTCAGTGATTTATTTAGAATTCAAGGCACACTTATCCAGCATGGCTACCACAGCATTCTGCAGCAAACGTCATCCCATCTGGTTTGGGCTTAGTGGGACTATCATTTTGTTTTTCAACAGGACAATTACCCAAAACACACCTCTAGGCTGTGTAAGGGCTATTTGACCAAGGAGAGTGATGGAGTGCTGCATCAGATGACCTGGCCTCCACAATCACCCGACCTCAACCAAATTGAGATGATTTGGGATGAGTTGGACCGCAGAGTGAAGGAAAACCAGCCAACAAGTGCTCAGCATATGTGGGTACTACTTCAAGACTGTTGGAAAAGCATTCATCATGAAGCTGGTTGAGAGAATGCCAAGAGTGTGCAAAGCTGTCAAAGCAAAGGGTGGCTACGTTGAAGAATCTTAAACATATCAAAATATATTTTATATTTAACACTTTTTTGGGTTACTACATGATTCCATATGTTTATTTCATAGTTGATGTCTTCACTATTTTACAATGTAGAAAATAGTAAAAATAAAAACCCTTGAATGAGTACTGTATGTATAGCAAATACTCAAAGCTGAGCTGGTAAGAGGATTGATCTATCGCCAATAGTTTTTGTATTTGGGTGAAATGTAATAGACGTTCTTGACTTTGTAGAGTCTGTTTGTGAAGCAATGTATGAATTGGGTGAAAAGTAACTCCCCAGACAGTAACACTGACCTCTGCTTCTGTTGGGCTCCTATCCTAAAATATCCCTTTCAGCAACATGCTATTTTCCTGTTTGGCTGTGTCTCATGGTTGTGCAAGTAATTTGTTGTGGCTCTTTGTCTCTGTGCAGTGAGAACCCGCTGCCCACGGTAGAGATAGCCATCCGGAACACAGGTGAAGCTGACCAGTGGTGCCCACTGCTGGAGACACTGACAGACGCAGAGATGGAGAAGAAGATCAGGGACCAGGATAGAAACACTCGGTGGGTGGTGCCACGTTGGACTACTGTCCTAAAAATATACTTCATGATTAGCAACAAAACCGGCGACTGTGGCAAAACAGACGGGGTGGGCTTAGATTGTTGACAACATGTAAACTATATTTTGTTTCCAATGTCTGTGTAAATGAATATTTTCAATAATGAGCACTTGTCTCTCAAATACATCGTTAGTTGTTGGTTAGCTCGCAAACAAATTTTAGCCATATTAGCATAGACATCCAGTCAAAACAAGACCGGGTATCAAGAACAAGCTGAAACGAGACCAATTTTCCACATGCGGCAGCTTCTTGTCATTGACCAATTAGTGAACAAAAGATCAGATTTGGGCTGCCTGTCTAAACGCAGAGTTTGAAAGTTTGGTAAATGGAACTATCCACCGAGCTTCTGTTCATTCAATGAAATGTGTTTCTTGTGTCGTTACTGATATTGACTCTCCGTGTACATTTGCATTGCAGGCGCATGAGACGACTGGCAAACACGTGGTAGTTGATGCAAGCGGAATGTCTTGCTCCTTTAACAAGACCGACAGTAGGCCATTTGATGAAGTACGAGAGTGTTGGGACTTGCTATGCTAACAACATTAATACAGGCATTGCTTCAGCCTGTTTACCAGAGCAGGTCCTCCTCTTCACCGATCACCTCAGCTCTCCACAGCCTACGTCCCCTCCACCCCTCCATGTGTTTATTTGAGCAAAGCTCCACCACAAACACCCCGTACAATGTGCTCCCTCCCCTTCCCCTGTGTGGTGAACATGTTCCCACTTTGACCACTGACTCTTCTACCCACCCACAGAGGAGTGACAAAACACAGGAAAACTCAGACAATATATTCTGTTATGTTGTATTTGTTGTCTTTTTGTACATTTTAATAATTCTTACAAAAATAAAAGTGAAATGATCTTGATTGCTTTTGATAAGTGTTATGTCTTTGTATGGTCACTATGATTTAATGCAATTTACAATCAAATGAAAGGTTATTAAACTAATTTAGGGAGGAAAAATAAGTTTGCCGCCTTATTACATAGTAGTTGGGCTGTTTTGCATGCTTTGTTCACGCTTACAACACCCGGCACAACCCAGTTGTTGGTGGTGTGCTAAGCCATTTCTATTTGGCAGCAGTGCTTCACGCACAAAGGCAATAGTTGGAAAGTGCAGACGGTGCAGGTTCCCTCGGTAACAGGATTCCAGATAGTCGGCAGATTTATGAATGAGTCGAGCAGCAGGTCAGTAACAGACGAGGCAAGAATTTAGTTTGCACCTGTATTTAAAAGGTGTGATTCTGTTTGAAATGGCAAATGGTTGTGTGCCATTCGTACCACAGCCAGAAATGCATGTGGTGATGGAAAGATTGCGATGCTCTTTGGCCTCTGATTGCATTTGACATTTCTAGTTACAACACTCGGTGAAAGAGAAGTCTGCAACATAAACTCACTACGGTGGCTCCCAGTGGACACACAACTGTACAGATGGTACGTTGCTGCGCTCTTCATCCACATCCCTCTGAGGAGTAAACCCTCTACAGCTGGATGGCTCCTGGTTTCTTCGGTGGGGCTGGGAGTATATCTTGGGTTTATATGGGGTTAGATGGTCCCCATGCTACTGCCCCTGGTCATTGGGCTCCCCTCCGTCTCCACCTTGGTCCTGCCAAAACTCTCCAGCCTGCTCCTCAGGGAGTGGGAAGTAGCTGGGGTCTTCCTCTGGGGTGTCAAACACGGTTCGACTGCAACAACAACAAACAAGTGTGCAATGTGCATCAACTGACATTGCTTTAAAACATCAGACACTGAGGGATACTTTGAGGGGCCAGAGCCCAAATATAACTTGAGAAAAGGGCAGAGTCACTAGTCAACAACACTAGTGATATTGATACTCACAGAAGTTCTGGTGTCATCAGCAGCTTCCTGCCTCCAGGCTGGTTTGGAAACACATCTTCCAGAAAGTAGTAGATGTGTCCTACTCCGATTCCTGAGGTGGAAGAGCAAACCAGTAGCATCTACAGTTAATGACATGACTTCACAAAATAAATAGGCCTGGCAATGACTGACCTCATTGTTAAACATACAGGAACTGACAACACAGTGTCCAGGGGGACACATCCTTATTGTTTGTCTGGACATATTTGAGCCTATGCTCTGTAGATACAAGAGATAAACACTGTAGACTGACAGCTTGGTTAAAGTAGGGGAAAACCCATATTGTTCCTCACTGCCATCTCAGGGTATGTGTGAGACACATAACATACTGTACCTAGAAGGTCAACGACAATGGAATTGCCAAGCAGCAATGAGAATCCCATGAGCACCCAGGGCAGAAACGGTGCCTGGAAGTTCAGAAGGCCGAAGAAGTTCATGCGTATGTAAGGATTCCTTCTACTCCACACATACACCAGCATGATGGTGAATGCCTGGCCCAGGAAGAATAGGTTGGCAAAGAGGCCAAACAGCTGTGTAGACCTTCAAGTTAAAGACACCAGTAGAAACATAAGCTACACCTGCAATATGCCAACCTGAGATTATACCAGGTGAATAGACATGTAATTTCTCTTTGCTCAAAACACATGGCAACCCAGAAAATGTATTGCTGCCACAATACAAAAACATACTAATACAATTTGACCTAGAACATTGCACAATAGAAGGAGGTTATTAACTGGAAAAACAACTGGAGACTACAATATATTATTCTTCAGGAATGCACAGTACGGCTACAGCTGTGACAGAACAGGAAACTGCTGGATGCCATTTTTTACTTGAATACCTCGGTGCATTGGGTACATTGTGTCAGTTCTAATGTAAAGGATACAGTCATGAGGACACCCCCAAACAGGAACATATATACGAAATCTGCAGTGCGGCCTCGGAAAGACCCTTCCTCCAGCATACGACAATAACGATACCTGTTTGTCTGGTAAAGGAAAGGAACCGCAATATCTCCAAAACAAAACAATAGACATGGGTAAGAGGGAGCCAGGGGTTCACAAATGAACTAGGAATATTCCATTTGTTTTGAGTTCAGGATGACAAATATTGTATGTTTTCTTTCTAACATCTTTTGTAAAAACTAAATAGAGTTTTAGATGAATAGTTTTTCTTTTAAGATGTCCTGACAGAAGATACAGAAAGATGATGTTGAACAAAAAACTGAATCCAAGTGAGCCGAAAAAGAGGAAGTTGGTGATCAGCCGCCATAACTGCAAAACAGAGAGGGAAAACGCAAGTCATATTAAATGGATAGTTCACCCAAATTACCAAAGTACACATTGGTTTCCTTATCCTATAAGTATAAGTCTATGGACAAGTTATGACAGGGAAACTAATCCAAAACACAGATTGCTGTCATACCTTGTCCATACACTCTTAGAAAATAGGGTTCCAAAAGGGTTATTTGTCTGTCCCCATAGGATAACCCTTTTTGGTTCCAGGTAGAACCCTCTGTGGAAAGGGATTTATACATGGACCCCAAAAGGATTCTAACTGGAACTCAAATGGTTCTTCAAAAGGGCTATCCTATGTGGACAGTCGAAGAACCCTTTTAAGTTCTAGATAGCTCCTTTTTTTCTAAGAGTATAGACTGCTTAGAGGGTAAGGAAACCTAATGTATAATTTTGTAATTTGTGTTTACTATCCCATTAAGTATGAGGTATACATTGTGTTTATTAACAGAGGTTCTCTCTTACCTGGTATCTTCTAATGATAAGGTCTGGGTTGAAATAAAGCTGAAATGGGGTGATTACCTCCAATTGCTACAACCCCAAAGAAAGATAATACATTGAATGTATGAATTCATCAGCAGAAACAGTTACACTGTTTCAATATGGTATACCTTTAAATAACGTATAGTGAAAATATGTTATGCCCCTTGATTTGTTTTCTCTCATCTTTGAGTATCTGTATATTATTTCTCTAACCAAACACGCCAAAACATCCAGTGCACAGTCGGCGTGCTGTTTACTACGAGCCTGCTGAAAAATAGATGCCACTCGTCAGTCGCTTACCACCGCTGCTGTAGTCAAAACGCAAGCTGTAGTGTACGCTCTGGTAACGGAAGGAATCTGGAAATATTCTTGAGTGAAGCTGTGAGCCATGGTCAGAAGATACTAGTTTTTGCCTATGACGCTTGATACATTTGTTGATCCGTTAGGTCCGGGTACAACAGCGATGCACCTTTAACAGAGCAACACGAAAGCAACATTATAATAGTCATGGCACGCCCCTACTTATATTAGCCAATCAGACTATATATCTATCCATCTATTTATTTATCTGATTCACAAAAATGCACAATGTACTCAAGCTTAAATATTTTATTTGTACCAAAACGCAGTGCATTATTAATATTTTTGTATTTGCATAGTAAATGTGACATTTGAGTAGAAAAACATGTTAAAACATAAAGGTATGTAATCAGAACAGATAATGGCTATTTTAATTAAAGGACAATTATGTCTTGAAATGATTCTGAGCTCTATAGTCAACACCCAAAACGTTAGAAGAGATCTGCCACTGCCAGGCTGCAGCTATTGGCTGTCAAACACAATGACAAAAATATCACAAATACATATTTTACAGTAAAGCAGATATAATAATACTAATACTAATAATAACTGTATTTGTACAGCGCTTTTCAATACAGGTAACAAAGTGCTTCACATCATAAAATAATAAAATAAAAGTACTAACAAAGAAACAAAGACAGGAGAAAGAATAGCTAATTAAAATCATTTAAATCGTACATTAAAAGCATCTTTATAAAAGTGTGTCTTCAGCAGGGATTTAAAAAGAGCCACTGAATCTGCAGCCTCGTCTCCTCTGGTAGGCCATTTCAAAGGCTAGGGGCCCTAATGGAAAATGCCCAGTCTCCTTTTGTTTTCAACCTACACTAGATTTTGGAATGGTCAATAGTGCCCTACCAGAGGATCTCAGGCTGCGTCCTGGCTAAGAAGAACAAACATATCAGTGCCCTGCACTTACAAAATGCAATGAATGGCCCTTCCAAAAAGTAACTTATCCTCATGGCTTAGATTCACATCATGCAGCACCAAGGATGGACCATTCCATCCCTTTGGACTGACTGAGAGCACCATGGATGGACCATTCCATCCCTTTGGACTGACTGAGAGCACCATGGATGGACCATTATTGAATTAAGTACAGCTATCTTAAAGAGAACATAAATGTGACCGTGATAGCATACTTGATGTCATACAAGTAAGACTGTGAGTAAGTGTTCATAACTTTAGAGGACAAAAAGTGTCCCTGATTGTCAGTGATTTCCAGATTTAGCACCTTAGTTAGTAAAAAGAAAAAGAAAAAAAGACTTCATAGAAAATTGCAGTGCCTTAAACATATTTCCCTTTAAGAAGAAAACAAACGGCAACATCTCTGGAGTAAATTAGACATCACGATACAGTTACTAACCTCCTGCAGATGGCACTGTCTTCTCAGCCCACGGTCTTTACCAACGCCTCTTCTGACCGTACACTCTTGCAAAGGGTTCTACATTAAATCCAAAATGGTTCTACTTGGAACCAAAAGGGTTCTACCTGGAACCAACAAGGGTCCTTCAAAGGGTTCTCCTATGGGGACAGCCGAAGAACCCTTTAAGGTTCCCGATAGCACCAGAGAGTAAAACCCAACCCAGCAACAAATAAATACAACTATATAGCTGCACATGAAGTCCAAACTCTGAGGAAACATTTGAATTTGTGTTTTCCTGAGAAGAAAAAAGGATCTCGTCCATTCAGTGTTAAGATAATGAGTAAACAAAAACATATTTGAGGAATAGCAAACATTTTGTGGAAATCACTCAAGTGAAGTAATAAAGTCTTCACCTAAATAATTTGTCTCTGGTCTTGTTACGCAAAATGGTCTTGTTCCCCAAAATGCACAACATTATAATGTTGTATTTGAAAGGACCATAAGGACGAGAGCATGGTTGGACTTGACTTGGACTTGAATTTGATCTTGAGAGCATTATCACATAATGATATTCATACATTTCTGCAACCAAAGAAGTCCATGTGAAAATAGCGAGGATACCCCTGTAGTGAATTCATCTCCACAGGATCAAACTTCCAGTACTGCCTCCCTCTGATAAAGTGGGCATAGCCTGTCAATGGGAAAAAAATCTATTCATCAATACAATTCAATAATTATCCTATGATCTAAATTTTCAATGTCGGACTCACTCCCAAATTGAGGTGATTAGGTGATTCACTCATAATATTACCATATTGGTCCTTGAAGGCTGCGTCTACATCACTGGGGATTCCGCGCCAGTCCTGCATGTTGCGAGGGTAGATAGAGTCGACGCGGTTCTCCTTGGGGCTAAACCTCCAGTAGCTGCCTGACTTGAATAAGTAGGTGTTGTAGTTGTTGTCCTGGCCCCAGCGCAGAGCTGCCTGGATGTGGGAGACTGACAGGCCGAGGCTCTGCACAGAGTCTGGCCCTGTGATCTGTCTCTCTGCATCAAACACCCAGTAGCTTTGACCTGCAATAGCGAGAGAGAGAGAGAGAGAGAGAGAGAGAGAGAGAGAGAGAGAGAGAGAGAGAGAGAGAGAGAGAGAGAGAGAGAGAGAGAGAGAGAGAGAGAGAGAGAGAGAGAGACAACTTCATAATGTAGATGCCCCTGCTGGGGTCTGGGTTATGTTTTCATAGTTTCCATAACTCTTGGCTATTCAACACTCTTGTCACTCTTGACATGCCCTACTTAAAGTTGCAGAATAACACTTTTCTGGCTAACCAAAAAGTTCATAAAGCTATAATGCAGTTGTTTTCCTGCTTTTCTGCCTACATGTATGTTAACCTGTTTGTTTTCAACTTGGGGCTTACCTAATCCTACACTTATAAAATATAACTAACCACAGCACAATATCTCTGTCACCCACCTTGAAAGAACCAGATATTCCCTGATTGGTCTTCAAAGGCTGCATCAATGCTCTCTGGAATCCCCCTCCAATGGCGGGACGCCAGCGCGGGGTAGCCTGCCTCCAGCCGCCCCTCCCGAATGCGCCACACATAGCGTGACTTAAAGAAAAACAGCTCTCCGCGAATCATAGACACAGCATCGAAGTCTGTCTGGCATGCGTCAGGCTGGAGACAGAAAGAGGACCACTAGACTCTTAGAAGAAACTGTGCTATCTAGAACCAATAAGGGTTGTTCAGTTGTCCCCATAGGAGAACCCTTTGAAGAACCCTTTTTACTTCCAGGTAGAACCCTTTTGGTTTCTATATAGAATCCTTTCCACAGCGGGTTCTACATGGAACCCAAAAGAGTTATACCTGGAACCAAAAAGGGTTCTCCTCTGGGGACAGCCGAAGAATCCTTCTGAAACCCTTTTTTCTAAGAGTGTAGTGCAATTTCCATACTGTCATGTCACGTTTATTCGTGTGTGGCTAGTATCTCAGTTGTATTGTGTGTCTCATATTGTGATTATTTGCCTGTGTAGCACCTCCAAAGAAAAATATGGCGAGATTCACACTCACAATAATACTAATGATCTCATTGGTATCTGTGGTGATTTGTGGCAGTGGTTGGGGTGGAGATGTGGGCTGGACATGTGGATGAGGGCCATACAGGTATTGGATCCCCAGCTTGTCATCCTCGCTCAGCTCCAGGGGATAGGAGAAGCTGTAATAGGGGGACATCACTGCGCCCGGTTCCTGGGAGTGCTGCAGGCCAAGAACATGCCCGAACTCATGAGCAGCCACTTGGAGGAGGTCTGTGCCTGCAGTAGAGTCAGGGCGAGGGTCACACCTCCAGGGATAATACACTACAACCGTAGAAATACCTCCTGACTTTACTAATTTTACATAGAGCTCTATGTAAATCAACTCTCCATATTTCCTGCATGTTCCCTGCCAAGAAAACACTCACCCATGTAGTTGCCAAGGGACCACGCCTCATCATAGTCAAAATGGATGTCGCCCTCCCTGTGGGTCTTGGGGAAGAAGGCATGGGCTAGAATGCCCCCAGGGCCGTCAAAGGGCAGGTTATCGCCATGCCAGTAACTACAGTAGAGATCCATAGCAGGGCAGGTTATCTCCATGCCAGTAACTACAGTAGAGATCCATATCAGGGCAGGTTATCTCCATGCCAGTAACTACAGTAGAGATCCATATCAGGGCAGGTTATCTCCATGCCAGTAACTACAGTAGAGATCCATATCAGGGCAGGTTATCTCCATGCCAGTAACTACAGTAGAGATCCATATCAGGGCAGGTTATCTCCATGCCAGTAACTACAGTAGAGATCCATATCAGGGCAGGTTATCTCCATGCCAGTAACTACAGTAGAGATCCATATCAGGGCAGGTTATCTCCATGCCAGTAACTACAGTAGAGATCCATAGCAGGGCAGGTTATCTCCATGCCAGTAACTACAGTAGAGATCCATATCAGGGCAGGTTATCTCCATGCCAGTAACTACAGTAGAGATCTATATGAGGGAAGGTTATCTCAATGCCAGTAGCTACAGAAGAGATCCATATCAGGGCAGGTTATCTCCATGCCAGTAACTACAGTAGAGATCTATATGAGGGAAGGTTATCTCAATGCCAGTAGCTACAGAAGAGATCCATATCAGGGCAGGTTATCTCCATGCCAGTAACTACAGTAGAGATCCATATGAGGGCAGGTTATCTCCATGCCAGTAACTACAGAAGAGATCCATATCAGGGCAGGTTATCTCCATGCTAGTATCTACAGTAGAGATCCATATCAGGAAAGTGCTGGCTGAGCAGTAACTTAAAATCTGACATTTGAATACACATAATGTACACACATGCATACCTAGTGAAGTCAATGACAATGTCAGCCTTTCCACTGCTGACCTCAGTGAATGTGAGGGGTGTGACCTCACTCCACACTCTCAGGGCTTCCAGCAGGACACGCCGCACTTTGTCTTCACTCATCTGCCAGGGGAAACGAACCACTCTGAGGAAGAAAGATGTATAGTTATAAACAGATATAAATCAGAGAACGTAAACTCCACGCACACATGCACACATGCACACACGCACGCACACACACACACACACACACACACACACACACACACACACACACACACACACACACACACACACACACACACACACACACACACACACACACCATAGTCTGTAGCCTGTAGAAACACACCAGAGACCACCAGCCTTGTTGCATACCTAGAACCTCCCTCTCATTTGATATCTAACCATCAAATCAACAGATAAGTGTGCTGTTACATAGACCCTCAGGCTCTGTAAAATAACAGTGTATCATAGTCCTGTTCCTTCCCGTTTACTTAATCTGTAAAGTCTCATTAGCCCATCATGGCTTCCCCTCTCCTCTCTCTGAACGGCTTCTTAAATTCCATTGCATTTTGATAAAGAACAACCACAATGAGAGGAACCAGAGTAGACACAGACAAAGAGGCAGCAGCCAGTCGACAGACAGCCCAGCCCAGACAATCCATACAGTGAGTCTCAGGAGGAAAAGTAATACCATAATAGGTTCCTCCTTTTCATTGAACACAAGCTGTACACGAGTGTGGTTATGCTATAATAATAATAACAATAATAATAATAATAATATTATCCTTACTTGTAGGTGAGGTCAGTTTTCTCCAAGCGCCCCCCAAACAGGACAAAGCGTTTCTGCCTGTGTCTCCCCGTGTAGATGACATCCTTCAGTATGGGGTAGTCAGGGACGCCACACCGGGGGCGGTTAGACTCCTCAGTGTTGTTAGTTACCAGTGCTGCTCTTACAGGGTCTCCTATGGCCAAGGCTGTGTCTTTGAGTGTGTCCTGAGGATGGGCCACTCTTCCTCTCTTCTTTAGGTCGTGGAGATCAAACCTCTGGAGCCATCCCTTTGAAACAGCAGGATCATGAGCAACATTTATTAGAAAACATGTTTACAAAAGTGTCACTTATAAGGATGAACATCTTTAATTAAAATGCATTAGAAAACAATAGATTTGGTGCAAATATGTATCCCAATGCATTGCACTTTTTTGGAATCCATGCATGCACTGACATTGCCTTAAAGAGAAATATAAAAAACATTCTACTTCACATTCATCATCTCCAGCACCACCCTAACATCAACATATTTGAAAATGGTGCGTTCCTATGTTTTGTAGTAAAATAGATTAGAGAAAGATTAGTAGACAATTAGTAGGCAATGCCTACTCACAGTTGGTAAAAATCACATGATGCACACCGATGATGTCATTGGAAACACTTATCTTTCTCATTCTATTTTACTACAAAACATAGAAACGCACCATTTTCAAATATGTTGATATTGGGGTGGTGCTGGAAATTATGAATATGAAGTTGAAAAAATGTGAAGTTTCCCTTTAACATGATTGCTAGTATCTCTGAGAGTGGGAGTATGAGAGGTCAACATTAACTGGAAATAAGTAAACAAACAAAAATTGCCCGTCAGAGAGTGTTTTCCCTTGTTGACTTGGAGTGGGCTTGTAGCTTACTTTACTGTCAGTTATCATTACACATAGGAACTATTACAGTAAATATCCCCCTGCAGAACCCAGAGGAAATTGCTTTGCTCATCACCTCCTACCTCAAGCATAAATTACAGAGAGGAGAAATACTGTCAGTGGCACAGTGTCTCCATGGCTTTTTGAAGTTGTACAATTCAAGGCCTTTTACAGCTTTGCAATTCAGGAAGCATTGGGGTGCTCTCATGATCACAAAAGTCTTTACATTTCCTCTGACACTGCTACCTAAAACACATTGGATTTCTTAATGCACTAAGAACACGAGGATGTAGCGTATTCTACACTCTTAGAAAAAAGGATTCCAAAAGGGTTCTCCTGCTGTGCCCATAGGAGAACCCTTTTTGGTTCCAGGTTAAACCCTTTTTGGTTTCAGGTAGAACCCCTTTGGGTTCCATATAGAACCCTCTGTGGAAAGAGTTGTACATGGAACCCAAAAGGGTTCTCCTATGGCAGGGTTCCCCAACTGGCGGCGTGCGGGCCGGGGGGTTTTATCAGGCCCCCCAAGTTTTCTCAGTAAAAAAATAAATAAAATCATTGTGGAATTTCATTGTTGGACATAAAAGACTGTAAAAACAACAGGAAATCAGCTCCAAGTGATTTTAATTTAAGAATTCCCATGCATAATAGAAAGACATGTGACAGTATACAAATGTAAGCAAGGTTTGAAATGATTATGTTTTAGTCTAACATTATATCTGTTTGGGCTTCTTGCGGTCAATTTGCAGTCTACAAAATATTTGTAATTATGTTCAGGCTCTCCTACCATCCGCTCCAGAAAAAATCGGCCCGCGGCTGAATCTAGTTGATGATCGCTGTCCTATGGGGACAGCCGAATAACCCTTTAAGGTTCTAGATAGCAAATATTTTTCTAAGAGTGTAACGTATTCTAGATGAACGATAATCAGACATAAGTCCTAATCATTCTGTCATTGTGTCAAGCCAGCCCTCCCTCTGGTAGCCTACTGCTTTGTAAGGCTTTAGTGTTGTGGAGTTGTGGGATAATGGGAACAATGCCCAGCAGGATTCGTGGAATGTGCTCCAGACCTCAAAACGAGAGGGCCTTACCCTGAGTTATGTGCCCCGATCAAGGAAGAAACACTAGGCAGCAGAACTCTCAGTCATTCCGCCTGCATTTCACTTTGTAATTTAACCCTAATATATGGATCTTGGGCTTGCACTATAATCTAGTTTGGCAATAAGATGTATACCTAACTGCATGAGAATGGGAGTCTGGGCTGTCTACAGTGTGTTGTAAAGCGTGGCTAAGAAGCAGAAGGAGTGTGCACTCAACATATTTCAAAAAGGGAAATGAGAAGAGAAATTAGTGCTGTTGACAAGTTGCTGACAATAACTCCCTCCCATCTGTCAAATGGATCAGTCTAGCCCCTGAGGTGAGAGAAAGCACAGCTCCTCCCCTCAGATTGCAACATGGTAATGGCCAAAGTTCACTTCCATGGTGTCACAGGGGTTGAACCATGAACTTATGAAAGCTTTGACTGTCCTCAAATTGCCTGTCTTTGTTTACATTTACGGCATGTACTGCATATGCTCTTCTGCATGTATGTCCACTGAGCAGACAGTCTGGACACATATTTAAATTTGTGCATATGTTGTGTATACCCAATACGTGGTGTTCAGTGGTGTCTTCTGTGCTTTCACTGCTCTGGTCGGGACTCAACAACAGTGGCTTGAGATTCCTAGATGACCACTCTGGGTAGTAGAGCCATTGGAGGAGCAGAGTTCCCCAGACAATATTGACTTGTCTACAGCCGGCTTGCGTGTTCTCACATCATCTGAGAGCAGACAGAGGATATCCTTATTGAGTCTCTGGCACAGTGTTTCTCAGCTAAGCCCTGGGAGACGCAGTCAGTCCATCATCTTCAGTCCTGCTGACTATGCAAGATGCCCATTTTACGAAGTAGTTCACCCTCCAAAAGAGGCCTCTAGGTGACTCAGGATGTTTTATCATTGTGTTTGTGAACCAAAGTGTTTTGGGAGGGGGATCCATTACATGTATGGACACACCTAGCTTCTGGTTACAGTGATGACAAGATCTGTGAGTCACTGCAGTGGAGTGACAGAGTGGTATTCAAAGAGCACAACTCAACATGTCTGTACAAGTATACAAGTATCCTAAAGCCTAGACATTATAACATGTGGACATTCTGTCAGTTCTTGTAAGAATTTGTAAAAAGGAGGACACTTAAACCCTTTCATATAGGAACAATACTAGAGGACATTGTCTGCAAACAGAGCAACTTGGTAATGTTTACACAATGCATCAGATATGGTCTTGATTTGGAGAGGGTATGTATACTACTGAGTAAATACAGACAAACTGTTTCACTATAACAGGATAGAAGATTCAACTGATGAGGTGAAAGATAGATGCACCATTATCAACACATGCCATGGTATCTGCCTCCTTATCCTCCTTAATCCAATACATCAGCCACAATCAGTAACACCAGGCAATGGAAGATAGGTTACAAATCTCCTGGGTTCTTAAAGTGCTCTCTTATCTTTCCTGGCAAACAAACTTCCTCCCCTGAGACCTCAGGCTTCCAGATTCTCTGTCTGCTGAGCAGAGAATCAGGGGGATAATGCCACCCTCACCTTGCATGACCTGATCACACATTAACTGGGTTTTGTGTCACCGGCTGTGACTTAATTCAATAGGTGGATGCTATGGGAACTGAGGCTAGTAATCTCTGATGTCACTTCCAGTCTCATGGGTGTCTGGCAGTCAGTTTGGCCAGAGGACAGAACTAATGGAGCAAAACAGGAAGAAAAACCAAGGGACATGGCTTTTATTCACAAAGGGATATCCAAACATTGAGCCCATCGTATTATTTTCCCTCCATTTTCCCTGTGAGAGCAAACAGGCACTCTGTTTCCTGACCCAGATACAGAGAAACTTGTCCCTGCTTGTATAATCACTAACTCTTTTGTCAACAATGGGAAACAAATTGACAAAACTACAGATTAGGCTTTCCAGTTCAGTTAACAACTAGACATAACAATTAATTATTATTTGTATGTGTTGCCATTGCAGCTGCAAGTAATTTCGGTAAAGGAAGAGAGTAGAAACTAAACTAACAACTTTTCCTCCATGGCAGTGAGGGGACGTTTGTCATACTTGGTCCTTCATACAGTTGGTTTACAGTAGGCTACCTCAGACATTCTCAAATGAATGAGTTTGCATTTTTTCCAGTTTTCATCAAGAAGCCGATAATCTCTGTCATTGAGGCTGTAGGCTAATATTGCAAGTTATCAGCAATATATAATCTAAAACATCAATTTGGACAATAAAACACCCCCAATGGCAATGTGGAGCTTCCCTCTTTATCCTCTCATTCACAGAGTTGTTGACAAAATGTCTTTACAGACCAGTTATTATCGTTTCCTGCCCTGCGGAGACAAGAACTCAATTACCTTCTCTATTTACCACACGCCCAGACCCTGCAGGACTTTCAGTTGTGCCATGGTAGCACAGATGTTACATATCAGATCAATTAACATTGCATGAAGGTTGAAAATAAAAGCATTTTTGATGTCAGTGTTGATGTTGTGGCAGTGGCTCTGTGAAGTTTCTAAATGCCACATTGCTTAGACTTAGTCCCATCCTGGGAAGGTTATGTGTTTGACAGATAAATATTTTTGTTTAGGATTAATGAGGCAGTGTTTAAAGGGCAAATCAGCAATTGAAACAATAATAAAGCGTCTCCCAGCCCTGTTTCGGTAAAAAGCTTATATTTTAGGGTTTGATCGGGTACCTTAATCTAAACTCATAAGTCATTTATAAATGATATTCTTCAAAAATCAATGGATACATATCACAACTGTATAAATCCAAAAATGGATGTAGCAACTGCTGATTGCCCCTTTAAAATATTATGTTGTAATATACTCATTTCATATCGTCATCTTAGAAAGACATTACATTTTGTCTACTGCACAGGTTCATCATCTTAACACTAAGTATTGACATAGAGCCCTTCTAATAATATTGAGCATAACATCTACAAAATGATCTGTTTTGACAGATGGGTTTTAAACATTTAGCAGGTTGGTGTCGGCCAACCAGGGCAAAGCACAATCATAACTGTATGCAAGCCCACCGCAGTGTGGGTAGAGCACACTGAACATTCGAGAAAGTCTGGAAAACTGAGATTCACAACTAAGAAAACTTCTGCACTCTCATGTGTGCATGATTTGAAATAGCAGGTGAATTGGGAATGCACGAATAATAGTTGGCAGTGACTTGCAACACCGATGAAACTTCCAGTAATTACACTATCAAGCTATTTGTGTCTGCTGAACGATATTATCAAACAAAGAAAAAGTAATACAACTAAAGTATTCTGCACTCACCGGCGTCGCTTTGTACCTGATTGCTTCGGGCACTGGCGAACAATGCATGCTTCGGAGGCATTGCAGCGTAAAGACGCAAGATAGGACAGAAGTCTGCATCATTATCATCATCTTCTGGACCCGTGGACAGCTCTTTCTTCAGCTCTCTCTTCAACCGAAGAGTGACGGCACAGCTTCTTGTGGGCTCTTATAGAGGTTCTGATCTTTGTTCTTTCTTCAAATACGCGTTTTATAGCCTGGACTCTGGAGTGATAATACCACCCGCTACAACGTAACATTTAACCCATTTTGTGCTGCGCTAACATGGATTCTTTGGATTCAAAACGGATGATCTACCTGCAATAGACAGAATAGAAAACTAATGCATTTTCTCTTTGGAAAAAATTACTTATGTGAACTCAAATGTGTTATTCATCAATAAATATTTCAAGAACGCTATTGAAGGTTTTGGTTTATTTGTGGGTTGATATTAATACGCGTATGGCAATTCATTTCAGCCAGCTGGTAATGACACATATACTGTAGGCTACATACATTTCGTTTGCAACAAGTTGTGCGATTGTTTCCATATAACAACAGCCCATTCACCATTTGTGTCTTTGATTCTGAAAATAATGTGTCACAACAACTCTCATAACCCAAACTTTGGTCCTAGGAGTGGTGCCCATCTCCAAATTGGCACCAGTCACACCAGCCACAAAAAAAACTGCAAAACCCACAGCAAGGCATTGCCTGAAACTCTATTTAAGTTAATTTCAGTAAGAATGGGCATTAAATAACAGGATTGAGGAATTTAACAGGGCTAGTCTATTTAATTACTGACATACAGGTAGGCACAGGGAAAAGCACTAATACATCTAATTTGCCTGAAAGAGAATTACAACACACAAACCACAGTGGGCTTGTTAACAGAAAGAAATAGTATAAAGAGGTGTGTGTGTGTGTGTGTGTGTGTGTGTGTGTGTGTGTGTGTGTGAATGATTTTGAAATTGCTGACTAACTAAAGCTTTTCAAGGACTTGAAGACTTGAGCGGATACCCAACAAGAAGGTAAGACCTTCCAGGAAATAGATTCCCAATAATCCAGTGCTGTGCCCACTGCCCATCCTTCTTCTTGATTACTGTTTATAACTGTGTCACTACTAAGTAACTCTCTTGAACCAGGGCCAGGTGGCTGAACACTGACCTCAGTGTCCCTCTCAACCACCTCATCTCACCTACCTCATTGGCCCCCTGTTGGTCAGACAGATACATGATGAGGTGAATACCTTTGTTCAGGTGACGTGAACTCAATGAATAGTATGGACTATTGCAAGCATTATGCCCCACTAACTACAACACATAAAATATACTTTTGTTGTTGTTGTATTTTGCCCTTGAACCTAAAAACATAGCTTTACCCAATGTACTATGAATTGAAGCTATTGTTTGTTTATCGGCTGCACAGATTATATAATGTTGGAACGGATCGATTTCCTCTGTTGTATGTTTAGGATTTTGACTCCAAGCTGTGCGCTGCATTGCTCTCCAGTGAGATCATCCTCTGGGTGGGGGTGAAAGGAATTTTAAAGCTTGGCTGCATTAGGCCTCTCTGCCTCAGTCTGTTTCAAATGGCAGACACCAGCGTGATGTCTTCAGGACCTTGTATTCCCTTCTCAGGAAATGGTCCCGTGTGGCTCAGTTGGTGCGAGCATGGTGTTTGCAACGCCAGGGTTGTGGGTTCGATTCCCACGGGGGACCAGTACCGGGGGAAAAAATGTATGAAATGTATGCATTCACTACTGTAAGTCGCTCTGGATATAAATCCTAAGAGGTGTTTGATATATAAACCTTGTCCTTAAAAGCATGTCAGGTCTGTTTCAAACTCCAGTCTGTGTGAGTAACATTCTCTGTACAGTAGCCTAATACTCAACACATATTAATATTGGTTCATCTGTAAATGCTAATCTACTCTTACAATATGAACATATTCACATGTATTATTGTGTACAGTGCCTTCAGAAAGTTTACACACCCCTTGACTTTTCCACATTTTGTTGTGTTACAGCTTGAATTTAGAATTGATCAAATGTAAAAAAAAGATTTAAAAAAAAATCTCATTGGCCTATACACAATACCCCAGAATATGTTTTTAGAAATGTTTACAAATTAATAAAAACTGAAAAGCTGAAATGTCTTGAGTTAATAAGTATTCAACCCAGGTTTGCCAATGCCTCGCAAAGAAGGGCACCTATTGGTAGATGGGTAAAAATAAAAAAGCAGACACTGTGTATCCCTTTGAGCATGGTGAAGTTATTAACTACACTTTGGATGGTGTATGAATACACCCAATCTCTACAAAGATAGACGTCCATCCTAACTCAGTTGCCGGAGAGGAAGGAAACTGCTCATGGATTTCGCCATGAGACCAATGGTGACTTTAAAATAGTTACAGCGTTTAATGGCTGTGACAGGAGAAAACTGAGTATGGATCAACAACATTGTATTTACTCCACATTACTAACCTAATTGACAGAGGGAAAAGAAGGAAGCCTGTACAGAATACAAAATATTCAAAAACATGCATCCTGTTTGGAACAAGGCACTAAAGTAATACTGCAAAAAAAATTGCAAAGAACTTCACTTTTTGTTCTGAATACAAAGTGTTATGTTTGATGCAAATCCAATACAACACATAACTGAGTACCACTCTATGTACTGAATACGAGGGGAGACAGAGAGCTGGTTTCAAGCGCAGGGCGCAGCAGGTGTTTATTGCAAAGGACCACAGGAGGAGGCAGGTAGCTGGGTCCAGAGGCAGGCAGAAGGTCATACACAGGGGGTCCAAAGGGGCAACAGTACAGGCAGGGAAAAGGCTATTAATGTAGTCCGGGAGATCAGGCAATAGATAGATAACAGGAAATCCGATAGGCTAAAGAACAGGCAGGGAATAGACAAAAGGCGTCATTAGTGAGGCAGGCAAAAACTATCATACACAGGAGGAGTAAATCACGGGAAAAACAGAGCTCCGAAAGCCGTGTGTCACAAAACAAACAATACCTCACAGTGATGGGAGCAAAGAACTGAACTAAATAGTGTGTGATAATGACATACAGGTGTGTGATCAGGTGATTAGAATTCAGGTGATTGGGATCTGGAGAGTGAGCTGCTTTCAGGGGATCTACGTGTTTGAGAGTGTGAGCTGGAAAGTGGGCTGGAAAGTGAGCTGCGTTCAGGGGATCTACGTGTTTGAGGGTGTGAGTTGGAAGCAGACGTTATACTCTCCACATTTTGAAGTATAGTGGTGGCTGCATCATGTTATGGGCATGCTTGTAATCGTTAAGGACTGGGGAGTTTTTCAGGATAAAAAATAAATGGAATGGAGCTAAGCACATGCAAAATTCTAGAGGAAAACCTGTTTCAGTCTGCTTTCCACCAGACACTGGGTGTAAGGCGTGTATATGGGAGGCGAAGTCAAGTGCAGGAGTGCGGAGTATAATAAACAGGCGCACTTTAATACCGGTTAACAAATGACAGCACATAACACATACTAGTGCCAAAACACGGACTAAAACAAAAGTGCAGCGCCTGACAATATCCACATAACAATAAACAATCACTCACAAATACAACATGGGGAACAGAGGGTTAAATAATAAACAAGTAATTGGTTGAGTGAAGCCAGGTGTGATAAGACAAAGACAGAACAAAAAGTGGATCGGCGGTGGCTAGAAAGCCAGTGACGTCAACCGCCGAACGCCGCCCGAACAAGGAGAGGGACCGACTTCGGCGGAAGTCGTGACACTGGGAGATCAATTTACTTTTCAGCAGGACAAACCTATAACACAAGGCCTAAAACACAAGGCCAAATATACACTGGAGTTGCTTACCAAGAAGACATTGAATGTTCCTGACTGGATGAGTTACAGTTTTGACTTAAATCAGCTTGAAAATCTATGTCAAGACATGAAGATGGTTTTTCTAGGACTGATCAACAACCAATTTGACAGCGCTTGAAGAATTTTGAAAATAATAATGGGAAAATATTGTGCAGTCCAGGTGTGCAAAGCTCTTAGAGACTTACCCAGAAAGATTCACAGCTTTGATCACTGCTAAAGGTAATTCTAACATGTATTGACTCAGGGGTGTGAATACTTATGTAAATTAGATATTTCTGTATTTCATTTTTTTTTTGCGCTAAAATGTTTATAAACATGTTTTCACTTTGTTATTATGGGGTATTGTGTGTAGATGGGTGAGAAATGTAATCAATTTTTTATTTCAGGCTGTAACACAACAAAATGTGGAATAAGTCAAGGGGTATGAAAACTTTCTGAAGGAACTGGAGGAGGAGGCTGTAGGAGGGCAACAACCCAGCAGCAGGACCGCTACCTCCGCCTTTGTGCAAGGAGGAGCAGGAGGAGCACTGCCAGAGCCCTGCAAAATGACCTCCAGCAGGCCACAAATGTGCATGTGTCTGCTCAAACGGTCAGAAACAGACTCCATGAGGGTGGTATGAGGGCCCGACGTCCACAGGTGGGGGTTGTGCTTACAGCCCAACACCGTGCAGGACGTTTGGCATTTGCCAGAGAACACCAAGATTGGCAAATTCGCCACTGGCGCCCTGTGCTCTTCACAGATGAAAGCAGGTTCACACTGAGCACATGTGACAGACGTGACAGAGTCTGGAGACGCCGTGGAGAACGTTCTGCTGCCTGCAACATCCTCCAGCATGACCGGTTTGGCGGTGGGTCAGTCATGGTGTGGGGTGGCATTTCTTTGGGGGGCCGCACAGCCCTCCATGTGCTCGCCAGAGGTAGCCTGACTGCCATTAGGTACCGAGATGAGATCCTCAGACCCCCTGTGAGACCCTATGCTGGTGCGGTTGGCCCTGGGTTCCTCCTAATGCAAGACAATGCTAGACCTCATGTGGCTGGAGTGTGTCAGCAGTTCCTGCAAGAGGAAGGCATTGATGCTATGGACTGGCCCGCCCGTTCCCCAGACCTGAATCCAATTGAGCACATCTGGGACATCATGTCTCGCTCCATCCACCAACGCCACGTTGCACCACAGACTGTCCAGGAGTTGGCGGATGCTTTAGTCCAGGTCTGGGAGGAGATCCCTCAGGAGACCATCCGCCACCTCATCAGGAGCATGCCCAGGCGTTGTAGGGAGGTCATACAGGCACGTGGAGGCCACACACACTACTGAGCCTCATTTTGACTTGTTTTAAGGACATTACATCAAAGTTGGATCAGCCTGTAGTGTGTTTTTCCACTTTAATTTTGAGTGTGACTCCAAATCCAGACCTCCATGTGTTGATAAATTGGATTTCCATTGATTATTTTTGTGTGATTTTGTTGTCAGCACATTCAACTATGTAAAGAAAAAAGTATTTAATAAGATTATTTCATTCATTCAGATCTAGGATGTGCTATTTTAGTGTTCCCTTTATTTTTTTTGAGCAGTGTATAATCTTTCTAAGGGAATTGAGGGAAGGGAATTGAGGGAATAGAGGGAATTGTCAGTTCAACAACCAATGTATTAACATGGTTCACACACATCAACACAGTCGTCAAGAAGGCACGACAACGCCTCGTCGCTCTTAGGAAGCTGAAAAGACTTGGCATGGGCCCGCAAGGCGCTACAGAGGGTAGTGCGTATGGCCCAGTACATCACTGGGGCCTAGCTCCCTGACATCCAGGACCTCTATACCAAGAGGTGTTAGAGGAAGGCCGTAACAATTGTCAAAGACTCCAACCACTCAAGTCATAGACTGTTCCCTCTGGTACCGCATGGCAAGCAGTAGCGACACAAGTCTGGAACCTATAGGACCCTGAACAGCTTCTACCCCCAAGCTATAAGACTGCTAAATAATTAGTTAAATAGTTGACCAAATAGCTAACCTGACTATCTGCATTGACCCCCTTTTGCACTAACTCTTTTGACTCATCACATGCTGCTACTGCTTATTATCTATACTGTTGCCTAGTCAATTTACCCCTACCTTTATGTACATATTTACCTCAATTACCTTGTACCGCTGCACATGGACTCGGTACTGGTACCCTGTGTGTATAGCGGAGTTATCGTTACTCATTGTGTAGTTATTCCTGCTGTTATTATTTTTCTATTTTTTTAAAAGCATATGACAAATAAAATGTGATTTGAATTGATTTGACAAAACTGTGCATGTAGAGTGGAAGTGCCAAAAACATCTGAAACTTGGGCAATAGGGCTATGTCAGGTGTTCTGAGACACTGCCGTCATCAGGGACACGCGTGTACTCTCCAAGGCCGTTGAGCCCATTTATTAATTTGCTAAATATTACAGGAGTCTACTGCATTCCAAGTGGAGGTGAAAGAGTTTAAATGGACCGCCAGTTAACCTAAACCATTGCTAGACTAGGCCCTTGTCTCTGGGGGCTGAGAGCAGAGGCGTCATGCCCATAGCGGGCACAGGGGAACGTGACCCCTAAGATTTGTACTGTTTCAAATAATAATCATTTCACATTATTTTTTGTTGTTGTTGTTTCTCTGTAATACCACTAGCCATCTAGGAATTTTATGAAGTAGGCTTTAGCTAGCCCAGATAGGTTCCCAATCTCCCAACCTCATAACTAACTACCAAGAAGCCATTTCAGGCTATCAAGTTAGAGTAGTTAGCTTGTCTAACTATCTTAGCTGGCATACCTGCAGGCAAGGTTGGTAGACTTGAGAAAAGCATGCAATAACTAAATGTACTGAATAAGACTCACATTCCTTTCAATCTTCTACCCAGATTTGAGCATTGATGCAGAAAAGCATATTTAGTTTCTTTAAAAACAGAACAATATACATATAAATATAAAATATAGAATTAAGCATAGCACTTATGGCTCTAGATTGTAGGAAAAAGCTGTTTCGGATTTGTATAAAATGCAAAAGGCCATCCTCATGTACTTTGTGACCCCTCAAATATTTGGGGTGCGTGATGTCCCTGGGTGAGAGAGTCTCTGGACTTTATGCCTTCCTCCCAAATCTGTCTTAAAGGCCCATTATCTTAGTAAACAAAAACCTTGACCTACTTATAACATGATCAATACCGTGGTGAAATTGATAACGCTAGCTACCAACTGCACTACTGGTTCAGCTGTACCACTGGTCATCAACTTTGGTAAAAAAAAAAATATTGTAAATTGCACCTAGTGAATGCCCAAAAATGCGTTCATGAAATGATCCAGACTCGCAAACAATAACTGTCTGAGACATTGCTCATTATATGACATTATAATAAAACAGTCTATATGCAAATAATAACTGAATCATAGCATGGTCGATTGCACGGAGTCGCCTTATGGCTCAGTTATTCTGTCTGGATAATTTTATAAACATTTACAAAATGTTGCCAACGCCTGACCCCGACAATCAGAAGCAGACACTACATTGAACTGTCGGAACCCCTTATAATCATTTGACTATATGGGAGGGGCTCCATAGCAACATAAAGGATAGCGGGTGCTGGGAAGAGATTCGGCACATAACATCCCGTCTACATCTGTGAAAATGCCGTTGGAATTGTATCTTGATCTGCACTCTCAGCCATGTCGCTCTGTGTTCATTTTTGCAAAGAAAACAAACATTCCGTTTGATTTCAAGTTTGTCGATCTGGCTACAGGTAGGCTACTGCGAGATATTTGGAATGTGATTTATAACGTTTATATTGAATATATAGTATTTATGTTGACGACTTCTACACAACAGAGTTTTGGTGTGTATAAAATATGTTCAAATATAGTGAAATTATATTCGAGGTAAATCAAAAAATAGATTATTTTGAAGCAAGCATTTTAGTAAATATGGGCCTACTGCAAATACAGTTAGGAAATAGCCTAGCCTATTATGAAAATGAAAGTTAGATTTTATATGTAGGCCATAAACTTCTAGGTGAAAACAATCAATTGCAAACTTTGAACATGTTACATAATGACCTTGTTTGTTTATTCAGAAGGTAATATCTAACTGGACCCAATAACTAGATAGAAGTCATGAAACATGAAAGACATACTGTATATGGAAACGTTTTTTCACCATAGATAATCATCATGCTATATGTGTAAATTCATTATAACAACAAAATAACTATATTTTCTTAAAAGTAATATTGGATAAATCAGTGTCACAATTGTTTTGCTCCTCAGGCCAGCAGTATGGGGAAGACTTCGGTAAGATCAGTGTGGTGAGAAAGGTTCCGGTCATGAGAGATGGAGACTTCATTCTTACAGAGAGGTAAAGTAGCCTACAGTAATCTACACAGAGAGACTTCCCACTGGGCACACACTGGTTGAATAAACATTTCAATGAAATTACTTTGAACCAACGTGGAATAGACGTTGAATTGACATCTGCCTAGTGGGTTACATGTTGACTCTACTTAGGTTTCTAGGGAGTTCCTTAAATTAATTGTATATCTCTCCTTATTTTTAGTGTTGCCATCCTGAAGTACCTGGCTGAAAAATTTGGCACCTCAGATTCAGACCACTGGTACCCAGCAGACCTGCAAAAGCGAGCCCGGGTCAACGAGTACCTGTCCTGGCAACACGCAGCCATGCGAGCCCATGGCTCAAAGGTGTTCTGGTTCAGGGTAAGATATAAACATCCAATATGTCCTGTAAGTGGAACTGCACTTAGAAAAAAAGCCTAAAAGGGTTCTTAGGCTGTCCCCATAGGAGGACCCTTTGAAGAACCCTTTTTGGTTCCAGGTAGAACCCTTTTGGTTTCAGGTTTGGTTCCGTTCCACAGAGGGTTCTACCTAGAACCAAAAAGGGTTCTCCTATGAGGACAGCCCAAGAACCCTTTAGGAAGCTTTTTTTGTAAGTGTGGACCTTGGCTGGTTATTGAACCATTTGTACACAAATCATTTCTTATGTAATAACTTAGTTAATGACTGAAGGAAATCATTAGCGTCGATCATTTAAGTCTATGGCATTGGTGAATAGACATTTTATCACTGGATTATTTTATTTAAATGTAGACACAGCGACATGACTCAGGTGCATAAAGTAAACAGCATAGTGGGTCAATTTCCGGAATAACTAAGAGCATTGAAGCGCGAGGCTCAACTTCTTTGTTGTTTTGGTGCCCTGGCTACCACACTGTGAACAGTGTTGCAACTTGCTAATTTCAATATCTCCGGTGCTGCTCGTGGCAACTTCATTTTGCTCAGTCTACCTTTAAACCATATTGAATAAGTATGGGTATAGACACAAGTGAAATGTAAAAAATATTTACATATTTTCAGGCAATAGTTCCCATCATAACTGGTTCAGACGTCCCTAAGGAGAAAATGGACTCCGCTATGGAGGACCTGACACTGTCTCTGAAGGTGTTTGAGGAGAAGTTCCTGGACAACAGACCCTTCATCATTGGGGAAAAGATCTCACTAGCAGACCTGGTGGCAATAGTAGAGATCATGCAGGTAACATAAAATTTGTAAAAAGTGAAAGGGTAGGGAAGAGTGAGTTGTGCATGATTTTGAAGTTATTGTGTGAGGGATTCTCTCACTAACTGTTGTAAATGTCCCTCCCAATGTCTTTGGTTGCAGATTTGCGCTGTACTTTCCCTGAAATGATATGGGTTTTCCTGTGTGTGCATGTTTTTCAGCCAGTTGGCACTGGTCTGGATTTGTTTGAGAACAGGCCCACTCTCAGTGCCTGGAGAGACAGGGTAAAAAAGGAGCTTGGCGAGGCTCTCTTTGACGAAGCTCACAAGACCATCATGGATGTGGCCAGCCTGCCTCAAACCTTTGAGAACAATGGAATGCTGGAATTTCTCAAGCCAAAGATACAGAAGATGTTCAACTAACTCATGATGAGAACATTTTGACCACCAAGTATTGTGTGACAATGCTTTTAATTTTTGTCTTAATTTTTGTATATCTTTGCACCTTTTATTAGCAACCTGAACTCAAGTTTAGACGTAACATACTAAACGCACATCCGATACTCCAATTAGTATGATATGTTATATTTCGTATTGTATGTATTAATTTGTGGAACTCCATCAACCATTTTGTGTGATATGTTACAAGTTACAATCTGTATGATATGTTACGGATTGCAATTCATACAATATGATACAAACTCGCAAATCGTATGATATGTTACGAATTCCAATTTGTTGTGGCTAACGTTAGCTAGGTGGCTAACGTTAACTAGGCTAGGGTTTAGGGGTTAAGGTTAGGGTTAAGGGAAGGGTTAGCTAACATGCTAAGTAGTTGCAAAGTAGCTAAAAAGTAGTAAGTTGTTGCAAAGTTGCTAATTATCTAAAATGCTAAAGTTGTACATGATGAGATTCAGAACACACAACCTTTGGGTTGCTAGACGTTCCCGTTATACGCCCATCCAGCCACCCTGACTAACCACCCTACTTTTTGCCTTAAGTAACCATCTGTCTTATGTTACCATACCAAATATAACATATCATACTAATTTGAGAGTCTCGGATATACATTTACTATGTTACGTCTAGTCTATGAGACCAAGTTGTTATTAGAATAAACACTTAATTTCTTGATAATAAATCAAATAAAATCTAAATGTGTCTTTTCCCAATTTTTTCGAATGATTTTTAATTCTTAAAAGAAATTAAACAATGGAATGTAAAGTACTATTTGGTGAGAGATGCAAAGGTTCTGCAGTCCAAAACCTGAAAGAAAATTATTTAAACTCTTCCCATTTTTCCAAAAAGGTTTAGTTCTAAAAAGAAAATGCCCAATTAACAATAGAATGTAAAGTACTATTTGATGAGATATGCAAAAGTCCAAAACCTGAAAGAACATTCTTCAAACTCTTCCCATTTCATTTACAGTGCCTAGTGAAAGTCCACACATCCCTTGCACAGTTTTCACCTTTTGCTGCCTTAATAAAATGATGCAGATCTAAAAAAGGAAAAAATTGGATTTTAGTGGATTTTTTCCCTGCTTTCTACACAACCTGCTTCACATTAACAAAGTGACATTTATAGAAAATGTTCTTAGTTAATAAAAATATTAAAGAAAGATGTCTTGCATAAGATTGCATATGTCTTCACACTCCAGAGTTAATATTTGGTGCAAGCGCCTTTGGCAGAAATTACAGCTGTGAATCATTTTGAATAAGATTCTACCAAATCTGCACAACTCTGCACAACTCTATCCATTGTTTTTGTTAAAATTGCTCCAGCTCAGTAAATCTGGTTGGGAATCATTGATGGACAGCCATAATCAAATTTTGCCTCTGATTGTCAAGCAGATTCAAGTCAGGACTGCTACTGGTCAACTCAGGAACACTCAGCACCATGCTGGTATGTCTTTGGCATTAACATTTGTGTAATTGTCCCTCTGAAAAATAAAACTGACATTGAAATAGTGTAGACTTTCACTTGGCACTGTACATAAAGCCACACTCCTTAATTTGTGCAAATCATCATTAAGAAAATACATAAAAAATATAACAAGACAAATAAAGCCAATACATGCACTGCTACTTAAAAGTAAAATACTATGAAACCCAGTACACCTAAGCATAAAAAGCCAACAACAGCAGTAGCAAAAAGGGATTTTACAACAAAAGAATTAGCACTTGCTTGTAATATCTGGCAATGACAAACATTAAGTATATTGTGACATAATACACTGTCCTGAAGAACTGAAAAGGAGACAATGTATTAAAACTCAAAAGCATATCAAGCTGCCCCAGTTTCTCCACTCAGGCTTTTGCTTGATGCATTTGATGCCTTGGTACTGTAGAAAAGAGCCAAGAGTTTCTCCCTCAGGTTCTTATTGGAGATAGTCAAGAGAACGCCTGATGCTATGCAATAGAAGGAGTAACCCAGCAGGAGTGAGTTAATGCTAATGTCAGAGCCATATAGTTTAGAGAGATAGAACAGGGAGATGGTGGTCAGAGTGGTTATGTAGACGCCCACCAGG
This sequence comes from Salmo trutta, assembly GCF_901001165.1. NCBI lineage: Eukaryota > Metazoa > Chordata > Actinopteri > Salmoniformes > Salmonidae > Salmo > Salmo trutta. Next base: position 24,579,497 of record NC_042983.1, on the reverse strand, counting down.
GCCACAGTAAGCTTGCACACCAGCAGGTAGGAATCAGCACTCTGAACATCGGTCTTGTTCTTTCTCATCTCCAGCGTGTGTTTGCAGAGATGGACCACCAGTCTGATGGAGGAGGGAACCATCACCATCACAGGTAACGGAGCCAGGTAGCAGATGAAGACTAGTACATAAAGGTTCACGTTGATCCAAGTGGGGAATAGAGGTGTCTTAATCACGCAGGTGGTGTTCTTTGTCACAGGTGTTACGTATGACTCGTTACGGTAATTAAGGGAGAAGAAGGGGGAAAACATCACACAGGAGTTCAGGAAGGTCACTGCAAGAGCCACGTTGATGATCGGTGAGATGTTTGTCTTGATCTTAGCGAACAGCTCAGAGGTGAAGTTGACCACCTTCACACAATAGAGGACACTCAGCCAGGCGATGGACCAGAAGCTCAAACAGCTGCTGCTCAGCCACACATACAACATGGCACAGAAGAACATGGGTAGATCATCCCAACACAACACCCCACGCCATGTAGTGACTACGATGCCAAAGGTGGAGAGGTGCAGGAAAACATTGCCCAGGGAGATAGTGGAGATGATCAGTCCCACAGTCTGGACACCACCAGCCTTCCACTGCTGGAACACGGTTGTTATCAAGTTGAAGGTGTTCCATAGCACTCCAATAATGACCAGGACAGCTATACCATACAGCTGGACTTCATGTTGTCCAAAACCCATAGTTATAACCAGAGGAGAACGAATTCCTCTTTGTTATGAAGCAGAGTATTATCCACATAACATTTTATAGAGAAAATGAGTATTCCTATGCAAATCTGTTTCTGTGAGTAATGACTCTCTGAGATAATGTAAATGAGGGACAATGCTGATTGATGGTAGGGCATGGCCATTCCACAGCAGAATTTGAAAACACAAATTAGCCATGAGGAAGACAAGTCACGTTATTCATGCCCATTTGGCTTTTATGAAAAGCATGCATGAAGTATACATTGACTAGAATGTAGACTATTACTGGATTTGCAATGCTATAACCAGATACAGATTAAATTGAAGATGGAGGGAGGGAGTAGGGATGCAAGATAGTCAATACTTGTATCATCTCAACCACTCTCATTGTCCCTACTGAGGATAAATATGACATTTTACTTACTGTCTGCCTTGCCACTGTCCATCGAGCCATGGTTTTTGTTTACAGATCAGACAGTCATTTACTTACAAGCGTCTTCTGGGGCTGGTTTTACATTTTTAAACCATGGAAATTATATGTATTTTTTTTTCCTTTGCCTGATGAGGCTGGATGTATTTCCTTATTCAAATCCATTATGTATTTCATTTGTACAAATTAGCTTATTCAAAATGAAGTTTTGTGCTTTTCATCCTGTTTCAATGTCATGTAATTCACAATGCAAATGTTTTTGAGCCCATAGTCTCTTTTCTCCAGATTTTATATTTTTCTCAGGCGTAATTGCACAAGCAATTTTAATGTCACACAATAACAAAAACGAAATATATTGAACTACAGTGAAACTAAAGCTAGTATGTGACACAATTATATAGTCCTCCTTTTCAAGCTCCTGTGGTGGCCAAATACATCCAATTCCTTTCCATACTAATTATTTACTGCTATCTAGAGTTTAAAATGATTTCTTGATTGGGCACCAAATCAGGAAACTTGTTTGGCACAACTTTCCCCCCAAAGAAACTGTCACTCATACTGCATAAAAAAACATCAAGCCTACTGTAGCCTATATCATATCTGGACTAGGATGCAGTGCACATCTTCACAATCAAGTTAAGTGGTCAGATACAGCCATGCCCAGATACAATTACTTCCTTCATAGGGATATGTGACCCTTTGATTTGCAAATACTGATAGTGACAGAAATCTTCATTTAATCTAATTTATCGGTATACCCCATGGCAGGCCTACTTCATATGTTAGTCTTTAAATCATATGAATGCATTCCTGTAATTTTCATGTAATAAATTTCAAAGTAGCAAATAACATAAAACAATAGACAAACGCTACTTTGTTCCAGCTTTGGCTGCACAACAGGGATACATGCATAATGCCATACAACAACGATGACTGGACCAGTCTTGAATTTCACAGACGTAGAATATTGTTTGGTCAATGGAACTGAAACCGCTCCAAGCAGATGTACATGTGATCACTGACCCACACAGGGAGGAGAAGAACCAGTATGAGTCAGAAGAAAGAGATTCACTCTCTCAGACAATATCCAAAATGCCTTGTAAACGGCTAAATATATGTGAGTATGAAACACATAAACTGGTCCGAATACAAAGTGTAAGGCTGGGATCACTGAAATGGACATTTAACGGAGTCATACTGATGTTCATCTGGTGAGTATTCTGCAGAATGATTCAGTTTGCGGTAATAACGGTAGTAGACAAGGAACGCCCACGCATCTTGATCAAGAATGTGTGCATGAAAATAAAGTATGAATGTTATTATAGATAACGAATACATTCTGAAATAATGATTTATTACTTTTATCAATTGTATTAACAATTTATTTTTATGTGTTTACCATCCATCTTCTAGCCATACCAATAATATTTCAAAATTAATGTTATTATAGATAATGAATACATTCTAAAATAATGATGTATTACTTTTATCAATTGTATTTACTATTTTTATTTTTTTATTTACCATCCAACTTTTGTAGCCATACCAATAGTATTTAAAATCTATCAGGGACACATAAAAGTAATTTACTCCAATTTGCAACATTCTATAATAAAATACTGTTTTACATTGTAGCATTGTAATGTTCTGGAACAAGGAGTACCAAGAACACGACTATGTGGTCAGCTCTGTTACTGCTAAGGTCAAGGGAGTGGCCATGACCAGCTTGCCAGATGTTGGTGATATAGTGTGGGATGTTGTAGATTACAGTGGGCCATCACAGGTGTGTGTGTGCGTTCATACGTGTGTGTTTTACGAATCTTCTTGTTCTATTATCGTATATTATACACATATTATATTTGTATTATACATGCATATATTTGTACATTGGTTCTGACTTTCTATACATTTGTTGGACTTTCTGTTTAAGGGAAAGAATTCATTTTTCGTGGTGACCAATGTCATTGTTACAAAAAATCAAAGGCAAGGAAAATGCCCTGAGGTAGAGTGCCAGTAGGACGTCCCTACCCAATTCCTGTAAATGATAATGTCTTATATCACTTCTATTAACCACACTATTTGATGACTAGAACCAACTCATCTCCCAGGAGTCTTTGTATTACAGGTCCCTCCTTACGGAAAAGTGTGTTGGACAGACAAGGACTGCGTGAAGGGGTTCTGGGATCAGAACAGCCACGGTACAACTACAGCTGTCTACAACTTTTCTCCTGATCCTTCTCCTCTGTTTGTGTCATCTCTATCTGGTTAGACCATTAGTTCTTGCAAGGAGGGGAGGAATTTGTCCCTGATGTGTTGAGGTTTCAGATGGTCAGCTCTGTTCTCTCTGTCTTCACTGTAGGCAGATACATTCTGGTTATGTAAAGGTTGCACAGTAGTAGTAGTAAACATGTAGACACATGATAATAGAAAAGCTAAGACAATTTTTGTTATTATTTGTCATGTGAACCATATAATAGTTCAAATTGAACTCATTCTAAATTCCACATTTTGCTTACCTTTCAGGGGTTCAGACAGGTGCATGTGTGAAGTTTGATGTAACACAGAAAACATGTGAGGTGTCTACATGGTGCCCCATAGAGACCAAGAAAAAGCCCCCCAAGTAAATAAGCTCACTATTGTTTGTATTCTCATTATCAGTATGTGTGCCTGCCTTCCCCCTCTCATCATGTTCAGTGTGATTTGACTTGCAGTCTCTGCAGAGTTTAGTTACTCAGTAAATCAAGTCATCTTCACTTCTACATAGACCACTGCCTGACAGCTATATTTATACTTTAGTTCCTCTAATGTGGAGGAAGCTCACCACATTACTGCTGCATGAGTGTATAGTCAAATATGATGAGGAACATTGTTTCAAAGTAGTTTCACAACAACTTTGGAATGAAAATGAAGGGCTCTATTCAATTGTGGAAGTTCAGCTTTGCAGCGTGATTGAAATTTAAATGCAATGTTCCCGTTTTAGCAGAGACTACGTTCACGGTAAACGCTGCATGTCGGCTCAACCTGAAATTACCTTTACATTTCTATCACGGAATCTGTAACACTTCAGCTTTAAAGACTGAATAGAGCCCTAAACCATCAGCTGTAAAAACATGTTTTTTTCACAACTATGCTTCAATAGTGCAATTGATGACTGCTCTGACATCTAGGCCTGCTCTCTTGGCATCAGCTGAGAACTTCACAGTCCTCATCAAGAACAACATCAGATTCCCAAACTTTAACTTTATTAGGTGAGACTGCCCAATTGAATGTGAATAGATTTTTATTTTTAGCTTGCACACCACAGTTAAGTATGTTATATAAATTATATTCAGAATAACCTTCACCACCCCACCTTTACATACTCAAAGGGTCACAAAAAACAGAATTACATGAATTCATAAACAGATGGAAAACGAGCACCGTCTTTACATTCAGCTGATCTTACTAATGTGTGTTTGTCTCACAGAAGGAACATCCTCCCTGAGATGACGGACAGCTACCTGAAGCACTGCCAATTTAACAGGCGTACAGACCCCTGGTGCCCCATCTTCCGCCTCGGGGACATTGTGTTGGAGGCCAGAGAGAACTTCTCAGAGATGGCAGTTGAGGTGGGCTGCTCTGTTAGAAGGAATTTCTCAAATAACCACAAACTTACCCTATGACTCTCAATTATGTATGTATGTAACTGATGTCTGCATCTATTTGGCATTGCACATACTAGCAGTTCATAACGTTGGACATATTTGATTACTTAATGAATTACAGAATGAAATCCCCTTAATTACTTCAGATGTGAGAGGGTTTACATGATTGTCAGGTAAGGTTGATCTAAAACAAGTTGAGTAGATCATCTTCACCATGCTCTCTCACCAAAGGGTGGCGTCATTGGGATTCAAATTAAGTGGGATTGTAATCTGGACGGGTTCTTGCGGAACTGTCTGCCCAAATACTCCTTCCGCCGGCTGGATGAGAAGGAGAGCAACAGAACTCTGTACCCTGGTCTCAACTTCAGGTAATTGTGACTGGTCTTGTTCTTTAGGCCAAATGTCATAGACCATACATGGCCAGTTGACCCATTTCAAATGAGATTATGGAAAGCTGTCAATCTATGCTGGAATAGGCATTTGTAATTGTAGATATCGGAGCATCCAGATATTACAGTGTAACATTGTTTTTTTACAGTTTTATAACTACATGTGTTGGCAGGTTTGCCAGATATCAGACAGAGAAAGGTGTTGGGGAGAGAACCCTGTTTAAAGCGTTTGGGATCAGGTTTGATGTCATGGTGTTTGGAAAGGTTTGTATGACTCATTAAGTCTTATCATTCAAACCTGCAATAATGATGATGGTAATCTTATGAATGAGCATATATTATTCTAATGAAGCATGAATCAGATTAATACAAATGGTCATTTATCATGTGTGTTCTTTTAAAGGCAGGAAAATTCAGCATAATCCAACTGATCATCTACATTGGATCAACTCTATCCTATTATGCACTGGTGAGCTTTATTCAGATGTTTTTATTCAACTTTTTTTGAAATTCAACATTTAAACAGGCAAAGATGCCTACATTGACTGTGACTTTCCCCAGACCACTTTATTCATTGACTGGCTCATTGGGACCAGCTGCTTCTCTAAAGAAGCCAGACAGAACTACTCAGAGAAAAAGGTTGAATCTGTTCAGGACAGACAACAGGTAGGAGTGGGATGGCATTCCCCACTGGGGATTATACATGCCCTCAAATCCACAGCAACATTTGCATTCCCATTGACTGAATGTTGGATGTAAATATGTGGTGAGACGCTGAACAATGGCACTATTCTTCTTCTGTGTTCCAGTGCATTCTCTGTGTCTCGTTTGTGGACGAGAACCATATAAGAGTGGTGAAAAGATCACATAGGAAAAGTTTACAACAAGTGAAGCCCATGTCCGTTCACCCATTCAAGGTTAGCATAATTGTGTTTTCCCAAATGTAGTGCCATTCTCACCCCCAGATACAGTAGATACTCCCTTTTACAGTGGGGGGAAAAAAGTATTTGATCCCCTGCTGATTTTGTACGTTTGCCCACTGACAAATAAATGACCAGTCTATAATTTTAATGGTAGCTTTATTTGAACAGTGAGAGACAGAATAACAACAACAAAAAATCCAGAAAAAACGCATGTCAAAAATGTTATAAATTGATTTGCATTTTAATGAGGGAAATAAGTATTTGACCCCTCTGCAAAACATGACTTAGTGGCAAAGCGTGGCAAAACCCTTGTTGGCAATCAGAGGTCAGACGTTTCTTGTAGTTGACCACCAGGTTTGCACACATCTCAGGAGGGATTTTGTCCCACTCTTCTTTGCAGATCTTCTCCAAGTCATTAAGGTTTCGAGGCTGACGTTTGGCAACTCGAACCTTTAGCTCCCTCCACAGATTTTCTATGGGATTAAGGTCTTGAGACTGGCTAGGCCACTCCAGGACCTTAATGTGCTTCTTCTTGAGCCACTCATTTGTTGCCTTGGCCGTGTGTTTTGGGTCATTGTCATGCTGGAATACCCATCCACGACCCATTTTCAATGCCCTGGCTGAGGGAAGGAGGTTCTCACCCAAGATTTGACGGTACATGGCCCCGTCCATCATCCCTTTGATGCGGTGAAGTTGTCCTGTCCCCTTAGCAGAAAAACACCCCCAAAGCATAATGTTTCCACCTCCATGTTTGACGGTGGGGATGGTGTTCTTGGGGTCATAGGCAGCATTCCTCCTCCTCGAAACACGGCGAGTTGAGTTGATGCCAAAGAGCTCCATTTTGGTCTCATCTGACCACAATACTTTCACCCAGTTGTCCTCTGAATCATTCAGATGTTCATTGGCAAACTTCAGACGGGCATGTATATGTGCTTTCTTGAGCAGGGAGACCTTGCGGACGCTGCAGGATTTCAGTCCTTCACGGCGTAGTGTGTTACCAATTGTTTTCTTGGTGACTATGGTCCCAGCTGCCTTGAGATCATTGACAAGATCCTCCCGTGTAGTTCTGGGCTGATTCCTCACTGTTCTCATGATCATTGCAACTCCACGAGGTGAGATCTTGCATGGAGCCCCAGGCAGAGGGAGATTGACAGTTCTTTTGTGTTTCTTCCATTTGCGAATAATCGCACCAACTGTTGTCACCTTCTCACCAAGCTGCTTGGCGATGGTCTTGTAGCCCATTCCAGCCTTGTGTAGGTCTACAATCTTGTCCCTGACATCCTTGGAGACCTCTTTGGTCTTGACCATGGTGGAGAGTTTGGAATCTGATTGATTGATTGCTTCTGTGGACAGGTGTCTTTTATACAGGTAAAAAGGTGAGATTAGGAGCACTCCCTTTAAGAGTGTGCTCCTAATCTCAGCTCGTTACCTGTATAAAAGACATCTGGGTGCCAGAAATCTTTCTGATTGAGAGGGGATCAAATACTTATTTCCCTCATTAAAATGCAAATCAATTTATAACATTTTTGACATGCGTTTTCAGGATTTTGTTGTTGTTATTCTGTCTCTCACTGTTCAAATAAACCTACCATTAAAATTATAGACTGACCATTTCTTCGTCAGTGGGCAAACGTACAAAATCAGCAGGGGATCAAATACTTTTTTCCCTCACTGTAAGCTCACTTTATGTTACCCTTCTCTTGTCTTTTACACAGTTACTAAGCAAGGTAAACTATTGTATATAAGTACATATGACTACTGTAATATGTATGTATTGCACTCTTGTTGTCAGGACGACATAAGGCACCTGAGTGCCATGGCTGGTGTATTGCAGAAAGGGCACATCATCGACAAGCAGCCCCAGGCTCTCTCTCGGCCCAGCCGTCCAGCCTGGTGTCTGTGTGGCTGCTGCCTCCCCTCCACCCCTCCCCAGGAGCAGCTGTGCTGCAGGATGAGCAGAGGTCGCTGCATCACCACCTCTTCCCTGTTTGAACAGCTGGTGCTGAGTCGGCCCTTGCTGGAGGCAGTGTTGCTGTACAGAGAACCCCTTTGTGAGCTGACCGAGGGGGAGCAGTGGACCACCGCCCTGCGTCACTGCGCCTACATTCAGTATATCACCTGGAGAATTGGGGCCCCACCCAGAGAAAGCCTCCCTGTCATACCCAGTTGTAGTGTGTGGAGAATCAGAGAGGAATACTCCAGCCAAGATGGAGAGTACACTGGCATGAGACCCAGCAGAACTACTTCTCCCCAGTCCAGCCCTAACACATAGCTTTAGGGAAGAGGGAGAGTCAGTGCTTTAGAAAGCAGTGTTCTACATAGAAGCTCCATCAGAGACTGGTCCTCATCATGTAGCAGCTGTATCATGCATTTGTACTGGTGTATTTGTCTAATCTTCCATTCTGTATTAAGGTTAACATTTTCAACTTGATCATTATCCTCGCCTGTAGATATTGTGTTTATCCATCCCACTGTCTAGAGACCCTGAATGATGAAGAGGGCTCCCAAGTGGCGCAGCGGTCTAAGGCACTGCATCTCAGTGCTAGAGGCGTCACTACAGACCCTGGTTTTAATCCAGGCTGTATCACAATCGGCCGTGATTGGGAGTCCCATAGGGCGGCGCACAATTGGCCCAGCGTCTTCGGGTTTGGCCGGGGTAGGCCGTCATTGTGAATAATTTGTTCTTAACTGACTTGCCTAGTTAAATTAAAGGTACAATACATTTTAAAAAATGTATTTAAAAAAATAAAATAAAAAATATTGCGGAAGATCCATTATCTTAGATGACAATGAACTGGAGCTAACTGGAGAAGGGAATTGTGTTATCATTTTGTTGACTCTCTGCAGACATGTAACCTATTTCAATTATTTTTTATATTGAACAGATCTTTTTTACCATGTGCAATAAATGTAATTTGGAAAAAATTGTTGACTTGATGATAATGTAATTTCACATCTTCTCCAGTTCTTGTGTGCATACAATAGTACATACCGTTTTTATGGATCCATTGTAGTCGATGTACAGTAGTTTTATTATGCCTCTACTCAGATGAGTTAGATTTGTGAAATGAGCCAGGGTCAGTTGCAGTAGAGATTTTAGCATGTAAATCTAGGTGTCACAAGCATCAGAATGAGTAGACCAAGGTGCAGCGTGGAATATGTTCATCTTGTAGTTTAATGCGAAAGAATGAAGACTTTACAAATTAAACAAAAAATGACAGCAGACAGTTCCGTCAGGTACTTACAACTAAACGGAAAAACAACTACCCACAAAAAACAAAGGAAAAACAGGCTGCCTAAGTATGGCTTCCAATCAGAGACAACGATGGACACCTGCCTCTGATTGGAAACCATACCCGGCCAAAACATAGAACACAAAACATAGAATGCCTACCCACCTATCACACCCTGGCCTAGCTAAACAGAGCTCTCCTAGGTCAGAGCGTGACACTAGGTGGGGCAACAAAAAAAAAATGTTGATGTGGGATGCATGCCAGCAAAGCCACTACAAAACACTAAACAATACATTAATTGCACTATAACGGTGACAAAACGGTGCCCACAAACTGGCCTACATAGAGCTGTCTCAACAGCAGAGTCCCAACAGCAGTCCCAACACCTTACCACTGCTACACCTGGCTATCAGGGGAGCCTAGTCCGGCAATGAAACAGTTCATTCAGCCTCATTTACTGCCTTTTTATAAAACATAGCTGATATGGCTGACTTGCTTTAACAAATGTGGTTTCTACTGACAATTGAGATGTACAAACTATGGCATAAGGGGATGACAATCGGATAAGAGGCAATCCGCAATTTCAATAAAGACATTGAGCGAGCTAGGACGGACGTTGTCAATATAACTATTTGCTCGGCACTTTTGAAAGGTACAGCGACAGAATTCAGAACATGGGCCGTTCTTACAGTATTTTCCCTGTACACCAAGTCAGAACCATAAGATAAATAACGGGGCATATAAGCTGACAATGAAAGCTCTTACAATATTTGATGATTACATTTCTCTAAACACAGGCTATAGGCTAATTAAGAGGGGAAAAGGGACCAAATTATTAGCGTGAGGCACATGGGCTACTAACAATTTACTAAACAACATATGCTTAGTAACGTTATTACTTTCTTAGCTACAGTACACATATCTCCCTGGCATATTACATCATTTATGCAGCAGAATACAATACATTTTTGGACTTCAAAACCACTCGTTGAAATTTGCGATTTCTAACTTGTTGTGTAATGTTTATGTCCAATGGCCGATGAGCACCGATAAGTTTTATCTATAATTTCTCTTCATTATTTATCTTTATCTTTCAAGGATTAAAAAGGATTTGGCAGTAGATTGTCAACTTGACTCATGATGATGACTGCTAGCTAAGATTTTGAAAGTATGATGTTGACATGATCAGTCCAGTCAAAGCTACTGCACATATAATGCGATTGGACGTCATTTTATCTGTGGCCAATGACCTTGAGTCTTCTTGGATGGGCACTTCTAATGTCAGCAGCCAAAGGGCTAGAATGTTTGAGGACTCCCCTTACACTTCACGGTGACGTAGTTTCCCCACGAGTGACATAACACTGAGCCAATCACGGCACAACACTACGTATTTTCTGCTGGCTTGCCCCACCACCACAGAAAGCACTGAGCTAGGCTGTAACACCTACATTTTGGAGCTGCCTTACTCAAGAAAACAAAAAGAGACCATGTTTGTATGCAGCTTTCTTAACTCAATGATAAACTCAGCAAAACAAGAAATGTCCTCTCACTGTCAACTGCGTTTATCTTCAGCAAACTTAACATGTGTAAATATTTGTATGAACATAACAAGATTCAACAACTGAGACATAAACTGAATAAGTTCCACAGACATGTGACTAACAGAAATGGAATAATGTGTCCCTGAACAAAGGGGGAGGTCAAAATCAAAAGTAACAGTCAGTATTTGGTGTGGCCACCAGCTGCATTAAATACTGCAGTGCATCTCCTCCTCATGGACTGCAACAGATTTGCCAGTTCTTGTTGTGAGATGTTACCCCACTCTTCCACCAAGGCACCTGCAAGTTCCCGGACATTTCTAGGGGGAATGGCCCAAGCCCTCACCCTCCGATCCAACAGGTCCCAGACGTGCTCAATGGGATTGAGATCCGGGCTCTTCGCTGGCCTTGGTAGAACACTGACATTCCTGTCTTGCAGGAAATCACGCACAGAATGAGCAGTATGGCTGGTAGTATTGTCATGCTGGAGAGTCATGTCAGGATGAGCCTGCAGGAAGGGTACCACATGAGGGAGGAGGATGTCTTCCCTGTAACGCACAGCGTTGAGATTGCCTGCAATGACAACAAGCTCAGTCCGATGATGCTGTGACACACCACCCCAGACCATGACGGACCCTCCACCTCCAAATCGATCCCGCTCCAGAGTACAGGCCTCGGTGTAACGCTCATTCCTTCAAAGATAAATGCGAATCCGACCATCACCCCTGGTGAGACAAAACCGCGACTCGTCAATGAAGAGCACTTTTTGCCAGTCCTGTCTGGTCCAGCGACGATGGGTTTGTGCCCATAGGCGACGTTGTTGCCGGTGATGTCTGGTGAGCACATGCCTTACAACAGGCCTACAAGCCCTCAGTCCAGCCTCTCTCAGCCTATTGCAGACAGTCTGAGCACCGATGGAGGGATTGTGCGTTCCTGGTGTAACTCGGGCAGTTGTTGTTGCCATCCTGTACCTGTCCCGCAGGTGTGATGTTCAGATGTACCGATCCTGCACAGGTGTTGTTACACGTGGTCTGCCACTGTGAGGACGATCAGCTGTCCGTCCTGTCTCCCTGTAGCACTGTCTTAGGCGTCTCACAGTACGGACATTGCAATTTATTGCCCTGGCCACATCTGCAGTCCTCATGCCTCCTTGCAGCATGCCTAAGGCACATTCATGCCGATGAGCAGGTACCCTGGGCAACCTTCGTTTGGTCTTTTTCAGAGTCAATAGAAACGCCTCTTTAGTGTCCTAAGTTTTCATAACTGTGACCTTAATTGCCTACCGCCTGTAAGCTGTTAGTGTCTTAACGACCGTTCCACAGGTACATAATTGTTTATGCTTTATTGAACAAGAATGGGAAACAGTGTTTAAACCCTTTACAATGAAGATCTGTGAAGTTATTTGGCATTTTATGAATTATCTTTGAAAGACAGGGTCATGAAAAAGGGACGTTTCTTTTTTGCTGAGTTTATAGTATATATATATATATTTTACATTGTTTGCAAACTGGTATATGAGACGTATTAATGCCAAAATAACTTGCAAAACAGGTAAGCCCCCCCAAAGAAATGTATGACCACTGGTCAGTTGTAGTTTTCATACTAGCGATGAAGATGATTTTACTATTATCTCAGCAGGCTGTGAGTGTGAGGCCTGTTTACCTCTTGTATCACTCCCATTGCTAGTTTGCTACAGTATATCCATAACTCAGAAGACGGGCTGCTGTAGCTGTCAGAGCTGCTTGTCAGAGCTGCCTCTGCTGTTTGTTTGATTATGAAACATTAGGAATTATTGTGGCTAAGAGCAAAGTGGTGGGAGCTGTCTTTAGATTAATCCAGTTTCTGGTCATCTTTTATGTGTTCGGGTAAATTGGGGCTTCAATAATTCAGTTTCTATTACAAAGCCATCTATATTAAGTCATAGTGGATGATGTGTGATTGTATCACTCTACACTTGTTTTTTCTTGTGTCGTGTCTAACCTGTTATACTGCAGGTATGTCTGTACGGTGCAAAAGTCTTACCAGGAGACAGACTCAGTGATCAGCTCTGTCACCACCTAGATGAAGGGCACTGCCTTCCCCCAGATCGCTGATCTAGGTGCCCGTGTGTGGGATTTGTCTGATTACATCCCCGCTCAGGTAGCATCATATACTCAATACATCTCATCTACAGTGTATCACCTTTTGGTCAGTTTCAGTTCAAATTGTATTTAACTGTTTTTATATTTGTGTATAAGGGGATTTGTTTGAGGAAAATGTGATCTTTGTCTGGCAGACTAACATGATTGTCACCCCCAATCAAACTCAACTGAGCTGTCCAAAGGTACGTTTCTGATTTCTTGTAACGCCCTGGCCATAGAGAGGGGTTTTTTGTTCTTTATTTTGGTTAGGCCAGGGTGTTACATTGGGTGGGCGTTCTATGTTCATTTTTCTATGTTGGCTGGTTTCTTTGGTTTGGCCGTGTGTGGCTCCCAATCAGGCACAGCTGTAGGTCGTTGTTGCTGATTGGGAGTCACACATAAGTAGCCTGTTTTTCCTTTGGGTTTTGTGGGTGATTGTATTCTGTTAGTGTGTTTTCCTGACAGGACTGTTTTGCTGTCGTCTTTGGTTTATTTTTGTAAAGTGTTCTTTTTTTCAATTAAATTGCTAAGATGAACACATCCTCCGCTGCACCTTGGTCTAATTCTGACGACGGCCGTTACATTTCTTCTTTAAAATATACTGAAAAGTATAATAGGCTATATTGTGAAACGTTAGGTTATTGTTTGAAATGAACACTACTAAAAATATATTGTAAAATGTATAATGAGACTGTAGTTACACATTAATAAATTTACTTATACAACCTTTATTTCAATTGTAGTCAAAAAGGTATTTGAATGTTAGTGAAATGTGATCCTGTATCTTCTTAAGCTCCCAAACCAATCCACCATTTGCATGTCAGACAGTGACTGCACAGACGGATCCAGTGATGTCCGTGGCAACGGTAAACCTCCATGTCTTGCTGATGAATCCTTGTAGAATTGTTAAGAAGGGCAGCAACCAGCAAGGAGATGGCTGAAACATTCATTCCGAGTGTCATAAGTAAATACATATCTACTGCTCCAGAGAAATGTGTCCTAAAATGTATTAACATTTTCTGAATCATCCTGCAATATATTTGAATAACTATATAGCAATGTCTCTAATCATATTACTCTCTTCAAAGGTATGCAGACAGGGCTATGCGTAAACTACTCAGACACTGTCAATACCTGTGAGATGCTATCTTGGGGTCCTCTTGAAATAGACACTAACCTACCTGAGTAAATAAGAACACATTACAGTGCATTCGGAAAGTATTCAGACCCATTGACTTTTTCCACATTTTGTTACGTTACAGCCTTATTCTAAAATGGATAAAATAGTTTTTTTTCCGTCATCAATCTACACACAATACCCCAAAATGACAATGAAAAACAACAGAGATATCACACTTTACTCAATTAGTTGATGCACGTTTGGCAGTGATTACAGCTTCTAGTCTTGGGTGACGCTATAAGCTTGGCACAACTGTATTTGGGGAGTTTCTCCCATTGTTCTCTAAAGATCCTCTCAAGCTCTGTCAGGTTGGATGGGGAGCGTTGCTGCACAGCTATTTTCAGGTCTCTCCAGAGATTTTCAATCAGGTTCAAGTCCGGGCTCTGGCTGGGCCACTCAAGGACATTCAGAGACTTGTCCCGAAGCCACTCCTGTGTTGTCTTGGCTGTGTGCTTAGGGTCGTTGTCCTGTTGGAAGGTGAACCTTCACCCCAGTCTGAGGTCCTGAACGCTCTGGCTCATGTTTTCATCAAGGATCTCTCTATACTTTGCTCTGTTCATCTTTCCCTTGATCCTGACTAGTCTCCCAGTCCCTGTTGCTGAAAAACATCCCCACAGCATGATGCTGCCACCACCATGCTTCACTGTAGTGATGGTGCCAGGTTTCCTCCAGACGTGATGCTTGACATTCAGGCCAAAGAGTTCAATCTTGTTCCTCAAGGTCTGACAGTCCTTTAGGTGCCTTTTGGAAAACTCCAAGCAGGCTGTCATGAGCCTTTTACTAAGGAGCGGCTTCCGTCTGGCCAGTCTACCATAAAGGCCTGATGGGTGGAGTGCTGCAGAGATGGTTGTCCTTCTGTAAGGTTCTCCCATCTCCACAGAGGAACTCTGGAGCTCTGCCAGAGTGACCATCGGGTTCTTGCTCACCTCCCTGACCAAGGCCCTTCTCCCCTGATTGCTCAGTTTGGCGGCCAGCTCTAGAGTCTTGGTGCTTCCAAACTTCTTCCATTTAAGAATGATGGAGGCCACTGTGTTCTTGGGGACCATCAGTGCTGCAGAAATGTTTTGGTACCTTTCCCCAGATCTGTGCCTAGACACAATTCTGTCTCGGAGCTCTACGGAAAATTCTTTCGACCTCGTGGCTTGGTTTTTGCTCTGACATGCACTGTCAACTGTGGGATTTTATATAGACAGGTGTGTGCCTTTCCAAACAATGTTCAATTGAATTTACCACAGGTGGACTCCAATCAAGTTGTAGAAACATCTCAAGGATGGCCAATGGAAACAGGATGCACTGGAGCTCAATTTCGAGGGTCTGAATACTTCTGTAAATAAGGTATTTCTGTTTTAATTCTAAAAACCTGTTTTTGCTTTGTCATTATGGGTTAGTGTGTGTAGATTGCTGAGAATTGTATTTATTTAATCAATTTTAGAATAAGGACGTAACGTAACAAAATGTGGAAAAAGTCAAGGGGTCTGAATACTTTCCAAAGGCACTGTATGTTTGTGTTGCACTCAAGTGAAACATGTAGGAATAAAGGCAAGACACCTGCTTAAGAGTTTTATTTTATTCTGCAGAATACCCCATATTTTCTCCATTAGTCTCTTGCAGAAGAAACATTTTGGCTGATGTTAACCCTTCATATCTGAAGCAATGTGATTTCAATCGCACATCAGACCCCGACTGTCCCATCTTCCGCTTCAAAGACATGGTCACTGAAACTGAGGAGGACATTCAGACCATGGCTATCAGGGTATAACATGTAGCCACTCACTTTCTTTTCTCAGGTCCCATTTAGATTTGACTCTGCATAAGCCCATACTAGATATTCTTGAAGTTATTCTCAGCAGTTATGACGTGTTTGGTTTGTGTCACAATTTAATAAGGGCTTCATCCATGCCCATCAGGCTATAGGCTATTTGGGCAATAGTGTAACTCTGTGGTGTATATACACTAAGTATACCAAACATTAGGGACACCTTCCTAACATTGAGTTGCACCCCCCCCCCCCCCCCCCCCCCCACTTCAGAACAGTCTCAATTCATCAGGGCATAGACTATACAAAGTGTCAAAAGTGTTCCTCAGGGACGTAGGCCCATATTGACTCCAATGCTTCGTACAGTTTTGTCAAGTTGGCTGGATGTCCTTTGGGTGGTGGACCATTCTTCATACACACAAGAAACTGTTGCGCATGAAAAACCCAGCATTATTGCAGTTCTTCACACAAACCGATGCGCCTGGCCTGGCACCTACTACCATATCCCATTCAAAGGCACTTAAATATTTTGTCTTGCCTATTCACCCTCTGAATGACACACATACACAATTCTTCTTTAACCTGTCTCCTCCCATTCATCTATACTGATTATTGAAGTGGATTTAACAAGTGACATCAATAAGGGATCATAGCTTTCACCTGGTCAGTCTTTCATAGTAAAAGGTGTCCTTTATCTTTTGTATTTTCTGTGTAAAATTCGCTAAATAGCTGAATTTTGAAATTAGACTATATCATGGTTATGTTGTTAAGGGTGGCGTTCTTGGGATTGTGATTGACTGGAGCTGGGACCTGTGGCCCTAAGTACTCTTTCCGCAGGCTGGACATAAAAACTCTGAGAACAATGTACATTTGAAGTCAGAAGTTTACATACACCTTAGCCAAATACATTTAAACTCAGTTTTTCACAATTCCTGACATTTAATCCTAGTAAACATTCCCTGTCTTAGGTCAGTTAGGATCACCACATTATTTTAAGAACGTGAAATGTCAGAATAATAGTAGAGAGAATGATTTATTTCAGCTTTTATTTCTTTCATCACATTCCCAGTGGGTCAGAAGTTTCCATACACTCAA
The DNA here is from genome assembly GCF_901001165.1 of Salmo trutta. NCBI lineage: Eukaryota > Metazoa > Chordata > Actinopteri > Salmoniformes > Salmonidae > Salmo > Salmo trutta. Next base: position 24,562,461 of record NC_042983.1, on the reverse strand, counting down.
TTAGTATTTGTAAGCATTGCCTTTAAATCGTTTAACTTAGGTCAAACGTTTCGGGTAGCCTTCCACAATAAGTTGGGTGAATTTTGGTCCATTCCTCCTGACACAGTTTGTGAAACTAAGTCAGGTTTGTAGACCTCCTTGCTCAGACACGCTTTTTCAGTTCTGCACACACATTTTGTATAGGATTGAGGTCAGGGCTTTGTGATGGCCACTCCAATACCTTGACTTTGTTGTCCTTAAGCCATTTTGCCACAACTTTTGAAGTATGCTTGGGGTCATTGTCCATTTCGAAGACCCATTTGCGACCAAGCTTTAACTTCCTGACTGATGTCTTGAGATGTTGCTTCAATATATCCACATCATTTTCTTACCTCATGATGCCATCTATTTTGTGAAGTGCACCAGTCCCTCCTGCAGCAAAGTACCCCCACAACATGATGCTGCCACCCCTGTGCTTCACGATTGGGATGGTGTTCTTCGGCTTGCAAGCATCCCCCTTTTTCCTCCAAACATAACGATGGTCATTATGGCCAAACAGTTATATTTTTGATTCATCAGACCAGAAGACATTTCTCCAAAAAGTACAATCATTGTCTCCATGTGTAGTTGCAAACCGTAGTCTGGCTTTTTAATGGCGGTTTTATAGCAGTGGCTTCTTCCTTGCTGAGTGGCTTTTCAGGTCATGTCGATATAGGACTAGTTTTACTGTGGATATAGATACTTTTGTACCCGTTTCCTCCAGCATCTTCACAAGATCCTTTGTTGTTGTTCTGGGATTGATTTGCAAAGTACGTTCCAAAGTACGTTCATCTCTAGGAGACAGAACGCTTCTCCTTCCTGAGCGGTATGACGGCTACGTGGTCCAATGGTGTATATACTTGCATACAATTGTTTGTACAGATGAACGTGGTGCCTTCATGGGTTTGGAAATTGCTCCCAAGGATGAATCAGACTTGTGGAAGTCCACAATTTTTTTTCTGAGGTCTTGGCTGATTTATTTTGATTTTCCCATGATGTCAAGCAGAGGCACTGAGTTTGAAGGTAGGCCTTGAAATACATCCACAGGTACACCTCCAATTGACTCAAATTATGTCAATTAGCCTATTAGAAGCTTCTAAAGCCATGACATAATTTTCTGGAATTTTCCAAGCTGTTTAAAGGTACAGTCAACTTAGTGTATGTAAACTTCTGACCCACTGGAATTGTGATACAATTCACTGTAAGTGAAATAATCTTTCTGTAAATAATTTTTGGAAAAATTACTTGTGTCATGCACAAAGTAGATGTCCTAACCGACTTGCCAAAACTATAGTTTGTTAACAAGAAATTTGTGGAGTGGTTGAAAAAACAAGTTAATGACTCCAACCTAAGTGTATGTAACTTCTGACTTCAACTGTAGCTCCCGAATACAACTTTAGGTGAGATCAATGAACATGTGGACACAATACTCTAAGGAGAATAAATGTAGCGTTTCAATAAGACTATGTTATTTCCACAGGTTTGCAAAGTACTACAAAACCGCTTATAATGTGTAAACAAGAACCTTGAAGCCATGCTCTTTTTGTCCAGACCTTTACCCACCTCCAATATCCAGCCCCTGCCACTAAACATCATGCATACACTCGTATTTCCTTAACTTTCCAACTAAGCCTTTTCAGTGTACAACCTATCAAACTGCTCTGAAGTTTAGCCAGAATGCTTGCTTATATGTGCACTGCGGTCGACAGGCTTCCTGTTTAGATTAAGACATGGCTCAGAAGACATACTATAATCCAGGAATGAGAAATGCGTTGTACTCCGAAATGTCCCTTTACCTCAACTGTTACACCAATAAGATTGAACGACTGCTAGTTACAGAAAACTGCCCTTTTCGTCCTAATGCTAGGTAGCAGAAGCAAGAGCAGACATTTTGGAATGGTAGTGTCAGCCAATCAGCTCCTTTGTTGTTCAACGGAACATTCCATAACGATGCCAGTGGCTACTGCTAGCTAGCATGAGAACAAAAACAGCAGTTTACTTAAAAACTAGCAGTCGTTCAATCTCCTCAATGTTACAGTTGGGATAATGGGACAATTCGGCGTACAACTAATTTCTCATCCCTACATCGAGGTATGTTTCCCGAGCCATATCTCGCACCGGCTCCACTGTGTTTTAATCTAAACAGGAAACCTGTTCGACCCCAGTGCAGCTGTAAGCAGGCGTAGGGTCGGAATCTATTATGGCTACTCTAAAGTTATTTGCTACCAGATAACAAGGAACAGATAAATATTAAGAAAATCATTTTAATATGGAAATGGTATTTCGCATCATTTATCAACAAAATAACAACTAACAAGCGGTATTATAGAAAGTAGAAAATCATTTTTAAAATTATCGTCTTTTCGGGAACATATTTCCTCTTCCCATCCCTCCACGTCCTCGACCCCTAGCAGCCACTGGGAGAGGAGACAAAGCAAATTGTTCATCAATCAACATACATTATTACAATAATCTGCTTCCATAATTTATGTAGCAAATCCAATAGGATACTAGCCTGGGCCTAGATCTCTTTGTGCTCCTGCTAACGCCAACTCCATTGCTGTCATAGTCAAGCCAAACATGTTTGGCATCACAATGACTGACAAAGAGTTGGCATGATGGCGCACGCAGGCCAGTTGGATTCAAAGAAGATCTGATTAGGGCCAGAATGTAATAAAATCTATACCTTGTGCTTTGAGAATGGCAGCTTTGCCTCTCCCAGCTCCAGCTCCCTGGTTCTTGTTCTTCATACTCTTTAGCATTGGTGCGTTCTTCAGCATGTCTGGTAGAATAAGGAATCGGATCTTGCTGCCTCGGATGTACACCTGCTCCAGCTGGGCTACACGGCCATCTCTGTGAGTCACTGTGATGTTGGCCATCTGGAGGGGACAGAATGTTGAATAAGAAATACATCAAATTAGATTAGAAAGGGAGGGGTTGGCGGGTAGGTTGTGGAGGACTACTCTTTATGAGGGATTCAGGGAAAAGAGATGCTGATTTGTACATTTTAGTCATTTAGCAGACGCTCTTATCCAGAGCGACTTACAGTAGTGAATGCATACATTTTTTCTTCTTCTTCGTACTGGTCCCCCGTGGGAATCGAACCCACAACCCTGGCACTGCAAACACCATGCTCTACCAACTGAGCCACACGGGACCATCATAATATTAAAATATAGACTAGTAAGGAACTTAGAACTTAAGAGAACTTGATGCAACATGTTCAGAATGATACTTTATATAAAATTGTAATTCATGTTAGGCATGAAATCCACTTTAAAGTTTGAGACGCATGTTATTACCTGGCAGTTCATGTTGTCCTCAGCTTCAATGAGTTTCCCCCGGTACACCTCCCCGGTGTTGGTCTCGCAGGTAACGATGTGGCCCTCAGCTTCATGAAGGACTTTGATTGGCACTCCAATGGACATCTTTCTGAGCACCACCACAAATACAGTAATGGTTTTAGGCAAATATAAAACAGTTAGCTTCTGGTTGATGTTATTTGTCACTAAAATCAGTAGTTAAACGTTAGTAGCTAAAACAGGATGAATGGAATTGGCTAGCTGGATGTTAGCTAGCTATGCTTGGTAGCTAACGTTGGCTAACGATAACTATCTAACGTTAGCGCCGAATGATACGTACTGTAGCTAGCTCATTTCCGTGTGCACTGCTATAATGCTAATAGCTAGATAGATTATGATAACCGTAATGTCTTACCGTTTAAATCCTTGCTAACAAGTTCGTGGAAATTATTCAGCTAGATAGCTAATATTTTTATTTAGGTCTAGTCTAGCTATGGGTGAATGGCAAAGATGTCCTGCTTGTTTGAAAGCTAGCCTCTCCAGCCCCGTGTATTTCCTGTTTGTTTCATTCATAGCCATGGCAAAGACGTTTTATAACTAATAGCTCATTGTTCTATCTGTGGCGATGCAGGGTGAAAACTAGAGCGAGAACTGTGTGTGCTGCCACCTACTGACGTCCTGCCAACGGTGCAGTTTAGTTCACTACTAAAGCTTTTTTCTTTTACAGACAACGCTCAATTCAATTTAATACGTTTTTTTATATTCCATCTATAGTATGAACAACAATTAAGCGACTCTAATAATGTGGGCTACACTCTGTGATAGATGTTGTTCTTGTTTGCGACCAGGGTTATTTTGGTGGCAGTGTAGTTTCTGGATCCACTTTTAAGTGTGCGCGTGTGTGTGTGTGCGCGCGCTATAAACAACATTTGGGTGTGCGGGCGCCACTAGCTACCGGAAGTGAGTTTGACTCGCAATCCTCGTTCGTATCAATTATTTGAAGAAACCCAGCTAGCTATCCGAACAGAACTAGCTTAGCTATCAGTACAAGAAAACATTAAACAATTCACATGAATCCACTTTGAATGATCTAACAGTTAGTGGGCGAATTGACTATTAAGTCGACCAACCAGATGTAAATAATGATATGTTCTAGAGTACACTAATTCGGTTGCTAGCGCCAGGCAGTGCTAGCCAACACCCTCATGAGGCAATCCAACTCCGAAGGATTAACTAGCTACCGACCGTAAGCAAGTCTAACTAGTTTGTGATTTGCATCTAGCAGCAAAGAACACACCAACAGAATGTCAGGTACGTGTGCTCTAGTTATCTAGAGAATGTTTTGTCACGTGTTTTGTGAATGGTAGTAGACCCCACCTAACTTAGCTAGCTAACCACCAATTTAATGTGAAGCAAAATCATTTTTTTTATTGAACCTTTATTTAACTAGGCAAGGCAATTAAGAACAAATCATTATTTACAATGACGGCCAAACCCCCAACTAACCCGGACGACGCTGAACCAATTGTGCGCCGCCCTAAGGGACTCCCGATCACGGCCGGTTGTGTTACAGCCCGGGACCGAACCAGGACATCCCATCCTTCTCATGACATTGTCACATGTAAATAACACTTGCTGTGTTTATCAGTGGTGCTAAAGGAATGTCCAACCCATTAGAAAAACATTAGTTAGTTAGCTACAGTAGTTATTTACTTTTGTAAACATGATTTTAATTAATTTGGAGAAGCTTGCCACAACAGCAGGAAACTGACATATTATAGGCCAGGTGAGACCGGTAGCTAAAATTGTGTAATTCTTTCCATCAGCCTCATCACATCTTGTTTTTGACAGATGATGCTGTCCTGCTGAATGTACCTGTCATTCGGCAGCTGTACCATTGGGACTGTGGATTAGCCTGCTCCAGAATGGTTTTGAAGTAAGAGGACCTTTCATCATATACTGCATACAGACATGGGTCTGCATTTTAACTACAGTGCATTGTGTAGCTGAAGACTTCATCATATACAATAATTTGGCAGGTACCTCCACCCTGTGAGTGATGAGGAGTTTCAGGGTGCTTGCTGGGAGTTGAAGCTGACGCAGAGCGTCTGGACAATTGACTTGGCTTACCTCATGTGCCAGCTGAGGGTCCGGCACCGCTTCTGCACTCAGACACTGGGTGTTGACAAGGGCTTCAGGAATCAGGTAATGAGTCAACACTTTGTAGGCCATCACAAGTACAATAGTTATAATGTAAGGTTAAGTACATTTAATTATCATGTAGCCCACCATAACAAATGTCCTTAACTAATACGTACCTGAGAGACTTACGATGTTTATGTTTCTTTCATCTGTTTCCAGTCCTTCTACAAGAAGCATTTTGACACTGAGGAAGACCGAGTCAACGAACTCTTCCTAAAGGCTGAAAGCAAGGGTGTGGTGGTGAATAAATGGTTAGTTAACTTTGTGAAAAACTTGCACGGATAAAGAAAAAAGACAAATTGTTCCAAATCTACCAGCTTGTCTGGTTAGTAATAGTTTTTTTACAGACCTAGACAGAAAACAACTAAGAGATGCTAACTTTCTGCCTTTTTGAATGTCACCTGTAGCTCTGTGACAATTCAGGAAATCCAGGAACATATTGACCAGGGCCATGTGGCCATAGTGCTGGTCAACGCTGTGGTTCTGGTGTGTGAACTCTGCTCTTCGCCTGTCAAGTACTGCTGTTTCCTGCCTGTGGGCCAGAAGTGCTTCTGCAGGAAGCCAGAATACCAGGGTCATTTTGTGGTGGTGTGCGGCTTCAACCGGAGCACTGGCTGCATCTTCTACAACAATCCTGCCTACTCAGACCGTTAGTTCTCCCTCTACATATTTCCAACAGTAGACAGGGCCACTGACTTACTAGACCCATATATTCATTAAGTATAAGTGTGGAATAAATCACATTGTATTTTTTGGCATTCCAAGTTCTAAATCGAAGTGCTTCTTAATAAATTTCACAATAACATAACACCTGCACCTGACTCTGTGCCCTGCATGGTGCTTTGCATGAACATGTAACCAGAGGGTGAAAAGTTGACCATGTTCTTGTCAATAAGCACAGAGAGATTGAGTAAGAGTGAAAATATCACATTGACTGAAAGCCTTTGTGTGTTTTGCTTACAGGTGTGTGTTGCACCAGCATTAGTAACTTTGAAGAGGCTCGAATGAGCTACGGGACAGATGAGGATATTCTTTTCATCTTCAAGGAGAGCTGATGGCTTAGGGACAATGAAGATGCAGATGGTCTCCACATTGCTATGGCGCCCCATCCTCACTATGATGACACACCAGTGGGTCTACAGGTCCCTGAACTGGGACTGCTGGTTCCAGCTCTAGCCCAGTGTTGTAGATGGTCCCGGGCTGTCCTCTCCAGGGCTAACTGACTGCTCACCGAACACACAACACCACTCCAACGTCACCACACCCGCTTCACTTCACATAGCCCATGCTAGTCGTCAGTGTGTAAAGGAATAATCACTGAAGACATAAATAAAGTGTGGTTTTTAAGTTGGTTGGGGGACAAGCAGATAGATGAAATAGAATAAATGAATTTTTCCTGTGTCCCATTTTGTTTAGTTTTACTTCAGTTAGTTGATTCTACCAATTGATGTGTGAAATGGTGAGCAGTGCAAGACTTGAAATCCTTTTCCTAATGTTGGGTGGAAAAAATAACATGACACTCAAGTTGATTCTAAACTTGGAGAGGACAAAACAATGCACATACAAGGGCTTATGGCAACATGATGCTTTCTTTGGTTTTACCTGGTGTCATGCAAGTCTGATGGGCCATGTATTGCTGCTTTCCTCCCCTTAGACTAGCCTCGTCTTATTTTATTAATAGTTATTTTGATACTGTTTGTTAAACTTCATGTATTAGTATTTTCTAATAACATGGAATAGAGGGAGAAATTGTTTTTAAAAGACTCAGGTAATTAATGTCCATAGAGTCTAACGTGTTGTACTACAATTACAAACCCATGTTACAAATGTATTTTCTTTAATGCAATACACCTTGACCCATAGCCTGTTTATGGAACCAAATCTGCCTGGCAGGCCACGGTGTCAGTCATCAGGACATCATGTTCAACCTCAGCCTGCTGCTTTGTACAGACTTTGCTTTTGTTGTGTGAACCAATGATTACAGTCCATGTCAGTGTCATTCACATCAAGGAGATTATTACAGAGAATCAGTTATAGTTTCATCTGAAGGCAGTGGAGGCTGGTGAGAGGAGCTATAGGAGGACGGGCCCATTGTAATGGCTGGCATGGAATTAATGAAACTGTATCAAACATGGAAACCACATGTTCGAATCCATCCCATTAATTCCATTCCAGCCATTACAATCAGCCTGATCCTCCTATAGCTCATCCCACCAGCCTCCACTGTCTGACGTTTTGTCCGTGTTGCACTACATGCCTCGATCTCCATGCTCTTTGAGTTTGGAAAAGGGAGAATGGAGACAGTGGAAAGTGTGAAATACCCGGTAGATGGATGCCTTGCAGGTTTTGCTTCAGTATATGACATATTTAACACTACCTTCCAAGTTTTAAAGGGTTTATTAGATCATAAGATATTTTCTGTTGAAAATAGCAATCAAGTGGAGGCAACACACAGAATGACTTCTTTATTCTCTTTCAACATTTATTTTTATATTTTGGTATCATGGATGATGTTATTGCACTTTGGTTTTTGTACCAGCCATAATTATGTATTATTTAATTTTCATTTTACCATGATAACATATTTTCCCAATCTAAATGGGATGACAATGATTTATTCCTGCTTGTGTATTTTTGTTATGAACAAATGGAATGTGTTAAAATGGCTTTATTTTTATGAAATATACAATTCCATGTATGTACTGTACTCAATAAAATAATTTGAACACATTCTTTGCTTTAGCTTATAGTTGGCTTGTTTGGTCTGTTAATAATCTTGATAGCACTAATCATGTCTTCCTCAATATTGACCTCATGTCCTCTCATTGAGATAGCCTACTGTCTACAGTGCAGCACGTCTCTTCGTTTAGGGGTATCTTCAGGTCATATCGATCTTCTACTCCTTGATAATGTTCGGCTTGAAGTCATGCTTGGTTGCCCTGGTGAGCTCCTCTGAATACTCCCCATACCTCCCAGTCATCTGCAGATATAGTAGTGCAAACTACTTATGCAAATGTAATATACCAGGTTTATGTTATTGCGTAACTGAACATGATACAGGTTAGACCAGACAGTGATGTCTGTTAGAGTTTCACAGGTAGACAACCTGCAACATTATGCATGGGTCATGAGGTCTATGGATATGAATGTGCTGTGAGGCTAACGTTCAGCAACATGACACTTGTTAACATGGCACCTGGCCCCAGGCCTGTTCTGGATGCAGAATGTAAATGGCAGACAAACACACTGCACTGGGGTGTGGCTCATATATCAAACATGGGTCTATGCCATTGAGGCTCACTGTCAATGACGCTGGTATAGACCTGACCCATTTCTGGATATCCCTTTTGTATGCTTTACTTATTCAGAATTATCTCTATTCATGCAGACATCCATGTCAAATTCTTGACAGAAAGATGCAGTGTTAATTGAGTACTTAGTTGAAAAACAGATATGCAGTAATATGCATGATACTACACTGTCCTAAAAAAACAGTGAAAGATTCATACCTTTTTTTCCATTCCCAGAGGTGAACTCATTCTTAAAGTGCTCCTACATAAAACAAGAGAGATGTCCTCTTCAGGAAACTGCATTATGATGGTTCATACATAATGTAGTTGTGTTCACCAGCTGTGAAGTCTTGCAGTGACATACTATATGAAGCTACACACGAAAGAGAGGATACCAGTATATCATGGATAATTGGACTATGGAGGCAGTAGACGGCAGAACGGAATAGATGTTTCAATGCCCCTAGGACTTGGCTCAGTAATAAGAGGTTGTAAAAGAGATAATGTGGAACAACATAAACCAGTCTTTGGTGGTATTTACTGTCTCAACAAGGTTGATTCCACAGGTGAAGCAGTGGTTTGCTATAGCTGCATTCCTAGCCTCAATTGACCACATGGGCTCACTGAGTTGAAGAGGATTTCTGCTTATATATCTGAGTCTAGAGGAAAGTCTTTGTCCTTCGGCCTGGAGAGAAGCCAAAGTCATTCCGCTACCCAAGAGCCTTTACTGGTTCTAACAGCAGACCTATCAGCTTGCTGCCAGCTATTAGCAAACTGTTTGAAAAAATGGTGTTTGACCAAATACAATGCTATTTCTCTGTAAACAAATTAACAACAGACTTTCACCATGCTTATAGAGAAGGGCACTCACCATGTACTGCACTGACACAAATGTCTGATGATTGGTTGAAATAAATCAATAGGAAGAAGATTGTGGGAGCTGTACTGTTAGATTTCAGTGCAGCCTTTGACATTATTGACCATAACTTGTTGTTGAGAAAACATATGTGTTATGGGTTTTCAACCTTTGCCATAATATTATTATGGATTCAGAGCTATCTATCTTATAGAACTCAGAAGGTTTTTTTTAATGCAAGCTTCGCTAATGTCAAACATGTAAAGTGTGGTGTACCGCACAAAGTTGAACACAGACAGCTTCCCATGTCTCCTCCGCGCCTGAACCAGTCGTCCACCGCAGGAGCCTTGGTCTGACTCTGATGCCAAGGCGCCAGAACCGGCGGATACCCCAGTACGCACTGGAAAGGAGAGAGGTTAGTGGAGAAGTGGCGAAGCGAGTTCTGTGCCATCTCGGCCCAGGGCACGAACGCCGCCCACTCCCCCGGCCGGTCCTGGCAATAGGACCACAGAAACCTGCCCACATCCTGGTTACTCTCTCCACCTGCCCATTACTCTCAGGGTGAAACCCCGAAGTAAGGCTGATCGAGACCCTCAGACGTTCTGTGAACGCCTTCCAGACCCTAGACGGGAACTGGGGACCTCGATCAGACACTATATCCTCAGGCACCCCGTAGAGCCGGAAGACGTGCGTAAACAAGGCCTCCGCAGTCTGTAGGGCCGTAGGGAGAGACCGGGCAGAAGGAGGAGACAACAGGACTTAGAGAACCGATCCACAATGACCAGGATCGCGGTGTTACCCTGTGAGGGGGGGAGATCGGTACAAAAATCCACCAACAGGTGCGACCAAGGCCGTTGTGGAACGGGTAAGGGGTGTAGCTTCCCTCTGGGCAGGTGCCTAGGAGCCTTACACTTGGCGCACACCGAGCAGGAGGAAACATAAACCCTCACGTCCTTAGCCCAAAGTAGGCCACCAGTACCTCCCGCTCAAACAGCGCACTGTCCGACCGACCGACCGACGCCCAGCGGGACACTGGACAGGAGCGGGCTCTGCATTCAACGCCTGCTCAATGTCCGCGTCCACTACCGGCGCCACCTCTGTGTCATACAGCCGGGAGCCTGGTCTGTAGGAAAGTGTGAACACAAAACGGGTGAAAAACATGGTCCACCTTGCCTGGCGAGGGTTCAGTCTCCTCGCTGCCCGGATGTACTCCAGATTGCGGTGGTCAGTCCAGATGAGAAAAGGGTGTTTAGCCCCCTCAAGCCAATGTCTCCACGCCTTCAGAGCCTTGACGACAGCCAACAGCTCCCGGTCCCCCACGTCATAGTTTTGCTCCGCCGGGCTGAGCTTCTTCGAGAAGAAGGCACAGGGGCGGAGCTTCGGTGGCATACCCGAGCGCTGAGAGAGCACAGCTCCTATCCCAGCCTCGGACGCATACACCTCCACTATGAACGCCAAAGAGGGATCCGGATGAGCCAGCACGGGAGCCGAGGTAAACAGAGCCCTCAGGTGACCAAAAGCCCTGTCCGCCTCAGCCGACCACTGCAAACTCACCGGCCCTCCCCTTCAGCAGTGACGTAATGGGAGCCGCTACCTGATCAAGACCCCGGATAAACCTCCGGTAGTAATTGGCAAACCCAAGAAACCGCTGCACCTCCTTTACAGTGGTGGGAGTCGGCCAATTACGCATGGCTGAAATGCGGTCACTCTCCATCTCCACCCCCGAGGTGGAAATGCGGTACCCTAGGAAGGAGACGGACTGCTGGAAGAACAGGCACTTCTCAGCCTTGACGTACAGGTCATGCTCCAACAGTCGACCAAGCACCCTGCGCACCAGGGACACATGCTCGGCGCGTGTAGCGGAGTATATCAGAATGTCATCAATATGCACCACTACACCCTGCCCGTGCAGGTCCCTGAAAATCTCGTCTACAAAGGCTTGGAAGACTGATGGCGAATTCATTAACCCGTACGGCATGACGAGGTACTCATGATGCCCTGAGGTGGTACTGAATGCCGTCTTCCACTCGTCTCCCTTCCGGATACGCACCAGGTTGTAAGCACTCCTAAGATCTAGTTTGGTGAAGAAGCGCTCCCCGTGCATTGACTCAATGGCTGTGGCGATGAGCGATAGCGAGTAACTGTACCTCACCGTGATCTGATTTAGACCTCCATAGTCAATACACGGGCGCAGACCTCCATCCTTCTTCTTCACAAAAAAGAAACTCGAGGAGGTGGGTGATGTGGAGGACTGAATGTACCCCTGATGCAGGGATTTGGAGACATATGTTTCCATAGCCACCGTCTCCGCTTGTGACAGAGGATACACGTGACTCCTGGGAAGTGCGGCGTCTACCAGGAGATTTATCACACAATCCCCCTGTCGATGGGGTGGTAATTGAGTCGCCTTCTCCTTAGAGAAGAGAAGGCGAGAGCCAAATTGGCAAATTCAGGGGGAATGTGCACGGTGGAGACCTGGTCTGGACTTTCCACCGTGGTAGCACCAACGGAAACCCCTAAACACCTCCCTGTTCACTCTCGCGACCACCCCGTGAGAGCCCTCCGTTGCCAAGAAACAGTGGGGTCATGACAAGCTAACCAGGGTAGGCCTAGCAGGAGAGTCAATGAGGAAGAGACTAATTCTCTCCTTGTGACCCCCCTGCGTCACCATGCCCAGAGGAGCGGTGGCCTCCCTAATCAACCCTGACCCTAATGGTCGACTATCTAAGGCGTGAACGGGGAAAGGCACAGCCACGGGAACAATGGGGATCCCTAAACTATGGGTGAATGATCTATCTATATAATTCCCGCGCCTGAATCGACGAGCGCCTTATGCTGGGAATGCGGGGAAAACTCAGGAAAAGTGAAATACAAAAACATATGTGCAACAGAGGGCTCTGGGTGAGACTGGTGCCGACTCACCTGGGGTGACGCCAGAGCGCCCTGCCTGCTGCCTCAATACCCAGAGGAACCAACCCGGCACCGACCGGCAGTGTGACCTCTGCGGCCACAGATGGTGTAAGAGCTGGAACCCCTCCGGTCTCCCTGCGCACTGCCCCTCCCAGCTCCATGGGTATTGGAGAGGGGGTGTGGGGGGATGGAACCAACATACCCCGATCTGAACGTCCTCGGGCAGCCAGCAGGTTATCCAGCCGGATGGACAGGTCCACCAGTTGGTCGAATGTGAGGGTGGTATCTCTGCAGGCCAACTCCCGACGGACGTCCTTGCGCAGACTGCAGCGATAATGGTCGATCAGGGCCCTGTCGTTCCATCCCGTGCCGGCAGCCAGGGTTCAAAACTCAAGGGTGAACTCCTGGGCGCTCCTCGTCCCCTGCCTCAGATGGAAGAGGCGTTCACCCGCCGCTCTACGCTCGGGTGAACTCCTCAAACGGGTCCAACGCCGCGTCTCCCTCTCTCCACATGGCGTTGGCCCACTCCAGGGGTGAGGCACGAGACGAGGGTGGACACCCTCTCACGGCCCGAAGGAGCCGGGTGGACGGTTGCCAGGTATAAGTCTAGCTGCAACAGGAACTCCTGGCAGTTTGCAGCCGTTGTTACGTTCCCCAGTTTCTGTGTTGTAGTTTGTATATTTGTGAGTGTGTTTCAGGTAATGGCTTTCTGAAATTCTCCAAGCAGCTGATTGGTCGGCCCCATTGCTGATGGGAGAGCTGACCCCGCCCCCTCGTCAGGACGCAGCTGTCTCCAATTAACAACCCCACCTAAAGCTATATAAGCCAGTGTTCTGTTGAAAGAGGAGACACAGAGATGATTGTAGAGAGATGATTGCAGGGAGATATTTGCTGAGAGAGGAGGTTGATGGCAGAGGTATATATATATATATATATATATATATGTTGGTTGTTTCTCAGAAAGAACATTTGGTATGTACGTAGTTAGTTGTTGCTGAGAAACATTATAATGTTCTGTGTTAGTTTGTTGCTCAGAGAGAGCTTCTTTAATGTCCTGAGTTAATTGTTTTTTTCTCAGTTTGTTGTGAAGACATTTGTTTGTTATTCTGTTTCCTTTGTTCCCAGGGGGAAAGGGGAAGGCACCTAGGGAGTGCTTAGGCAAGAGGCCCGCGGGCATACATATCCCCGTAGTAATTTATTGTCTATGCACACTAGGAAAGACCTGGGCGGACCATCCCCTGTATTTTGGTTAGTGCACCAGGTGGTGCTAGTTAGGTAAGTAGTGGGTAGGCAGGTAAGGTAGGAGAGGGGGCTTTGATATTTAGTTTCTTTGCTTTGGTTCCGTCCAGCCCCTTTTCCCCAACCTTACCGCGTGAAGGAATAAATTCCCAGTAAACGGTATTCTCTGCCTTTTGGTCATCCTTGCTCACACCTACACTTCCCTACCTTTTTCACAACACGGAGAGTTAAGTTGTAGCAGGGTGTTGCGTTCCCTCTTTCTAGAGGCGTGCGTAACAGCCGTCCCATCGTATTCCTGGGGAAGGGAGAGACGAGTCCCACTGGGAACAGGAGAAGGGGGGGGGGGGGGCGAGTAGTGGAGACCCCGGTTGTGCTGGTGGAGGTGCTGGTAGAACTCCCTGTCTCTCCCAGCGGTCCATTGTCTGGACAACGCGGTCCATGGCGATGCCAAGATGGTGGAGCATTGCTGCGTGCTCCCGGACGCGCTCCTTCACCCCTATACCCGGGGTACCTGTTCCTGCTGACTCCATATAGCTGGTCCGGAATTCTGTAAGGGGTGCGTACTGGCGGCAGAGAAGTCAGGCGCTGGAGAGCAAAAACTGTGTTTACAACGGAGCAGTTTAATAATAAAAACCACCGGAATCAGAACAAAACAATCAATGGGTACAAAACCCGTCGCACACCAGATAAACGTGCACATGCACTTACAAGAAACAATTCCGGACAAGGACATGGGGGGAACAGAGGGTTAAATACACAACATGTAATGATGGAATTGAAACCAGGTGTGTGGGAAAACAAGACAAAACAAATGGAAAATGAAAAGTGGGTCGATGATGGCTAGAACACCGGCGACGCCGACCGCCGAACGCCGCACAAACAAGGAGAGGAACCAACTTTGGCGGAAGTCGTGACACGTGACCTACTTGTTGTGTGTATGTACTGATATGTATGTGTAACTGATAGATGCACAAGTTACACTACATGTTAATGTTTTTAAATGTTTGTCAATTGTAAAGTCTTTTGTCTGTAATGTATTTTTCGGTATGTTTCAGACCACAGTAAGACTAGCTGTCGGCATCGGCTAATGGGGATCCTAATAAATAAAAAATCGAATCAAATCTCAATCCATTCATACTGTACATGAACCATTTGAGAGGGTGATGGTGACCATAGTAGATGTTCACAGCAATCTTTCCAAACTGGGTTTGAAACACTCTGTGGCCAGTGTCGCCCTCCATGTAATATGTGGACTGAGTTAGGGAGGGGAAAAAAGTCAAAGCAAAAGTCTGTGCATATCTGCATCCAGTATAGTATATTTGCCATAAAAAATGTAAGAGGTCAGCTAAACAGGGTTACATGTAAGGAAATATAGAAGAAAAAGACAAAAGAAGAAGAAGGTTCAAATAAATTCTCATAAACTCTACAAATCTAAGTATTCTTAAGGAAATGGTTGATACTGTAGGTGTCAGTGTAGGACAATGAACATGAGCAATGCACATGTCATGCATGCCTTGTCATCTGCATGAACATGCAGAATCCGTTGACCTGTAATAATAGGTTTAGTGGATGACATGACATGATTATTAACTTCTTGAGAAATGAAACAACAGCCCGTTGTGTTCAGCAAGTAATGAGTATGTCTTCCTACTGTAGACACACCATTGTGGGATGGGAGCTTGAAGAGTATAGTGTGTGTGTGTGTGTGTGTGTGTGTGTGTGTGTGTGCGTGCGTGCGTGCGTGCGTGCGTGCGTGCGTGCGTGCGTGACAGACACAGAGTACAAAGAATACAGGCAGGCTGGAACAGTCCTCCTGACAGCCCTAATTACAAATGTCTGTTCCTCACTCTGAGTATGGACATGCATCTAATGAGACAAGCACACAGGTAGATAAAAGAGATGGGGTCGTAAGCAGGGAACCTTTGATGTGTTCAGGCCGTACAATGCAGGGCTGCAGCAAGTGTAGAACATATATAGCAGAGTGGGGTTCTTAATAGGCCTTTTCCATGGATTCAAAGTGCACCCGCTCCAATTAAAACTAATTTATTTTTGTCAGGGGCGAGCTACAGGCTCTAAAGCTTCCTGTTGGTTTACAGATCGGAATGCCAGAAATATGAGGAATTATTGTTTGATGAACAAATGGGACACTATTCAATTAATATGTACACAATGATCTGCTCGGGACTTGATGTACACATACACATTTTTTGTCCATTAAAATAACATCAAATTGATCAGAAATACAATGTAGACATTGTTAATGTTGTAAATGACTATTGTAGCTGGAAATGGCAGATTATTTCTGAAATATCTACATAGGCGTACAGATGCCCATTATCAGCAACCATCACTCCTGTGTTCCAATGGCACGTTGTGTTAGTTAATCCAAGTTTATCTTTTTAAAAGGCTAATTGATCATTAGAAAACCCTTTTGCAGTTATGTTAGCGCAGCTGAAAACTGTTGTTCTGATTAAAGAAGCAATAAAACTGTCCTTCTTTAGACCAGTTGAGTATCTGGAGCATCAGCATTTGTGGGTTTGATTACAGGCTCAAAATGGCCAGAAACAAAGACATTTCTTCTGAAACTCATCAGTCTATTCTTGTTCTGAGAGATGAAGGCTATTCCATGCGAGAAATTGCCAAGAAACTGAAGATCTCGTACAACGCTGTGTACTACTCCCTTCACAGAACAGTGCATACTGTCTCTAACCAGAATAGAAAGAGGAGTGGGAGGCCCCGGTGCACAACTGAGCATGAAACTAGACACATTAGAGTGTCTAGTTTGAGAAACAGACGCCTCACAAGTCCTCAACTGGCAGCTTCATTAAATAGTACCCACATAACACCAGTCTCAACGTCAACAGCGAAGAGGCGACTCCGAGATGCTGGCCACCCAGGGAATATGATTATTCCTGGTTTTACCCAGGACGCTGCCTGAGTTGGAGACCTCTACTGCTGTGTTCCAAAGTACGTTGTGTACCTTTTCTTGCTCCAAAATGGGCAATATCACTACGATGTTGTATTTATTTTCTAGCTGAAGACAAAACAAGAGTAGAGTTTAAGACATGAGTCATCATAAAAAGACAAAAGGCTGGAATTGCCCATCTCCATCAGCACAAACACATGCACACACACACATGCAAACACAGAGATGTATGTGTGCAACAGCGCACAGCTACGTGCTGGAATGCTCATATCAGACTGGAGCTGTTTTTATGTTCTAGACCCTAAGCTGAGCATGAACTCCCACCACAAACATGTATTATTCACTATGTATGAATTAGATGACAGCATGCAAACTACCCCAGAGTACAATCACTCTTTGTTTCTCAACAGCTAGGCCTACATTATGTTGTAGAATGTGCCTTGTAGTTAAACATAATGGAACATTATTTCACATGCTAAATAATACACTAAGGAGCAATACCAATCTCTAATCTATACAATGGCATTATTTGACTACAGTTTCATATCTGTTAACCTTTTACTGCAGTGGGTTAAATCAGGGTCACACAGAGTGTTTCTTGGTAGTCAAATAAATCTACTTTGAAACAAAAGTATACACCTCACACACATGGTTATGGGCTTACAAAAAGAAGACACCTGTACCATGTCAGATATAGAGTTGAATGTATACATTTTTTAGTTTGCAACTCAATATTACACTTTATATACATCACAGAAGACTGAAATATAACACTGTTTGATAAAGAAACACAGGATTTTCGCCACAATTGTTTTGTTTTATTAATTTTGAAATTATTCATAACATTCCACCCATGAGGCCACTAGGTCATTTGACTGCAGGGAATTTGTAAAACTACAGTTAAATGATGCATACTTACTACTACCCATACTATTAAATGGCTACTACTATGACTGTTCTCAGAGTATGAGTCACTAGCAGTATTGCATTGGATGTGGTACATTCCTGTGCCGTGGATGACCCTTGAACTCTAACCTCTTGGCAGAAGCGGGTGGTTTATCCACCTTATGCAGACTCTGTCCACATTTCTTTCTCCCGGGTACGGAAGGCAAAGGGAATACCTGTGATGGGGAACAAAGCAGGATCGTCTCTAAAAACTCAGAGCCGTAAAATTGAGGTACACACAAGAGAGCACTTAAACATAACTGTTCATATAAGTATATCTCTCAGAGGACAGAAAATATGCATACTATGCTCTAAAAATGTATCACGTGATCTGTCTTCACACCATGTGAAGCATTTTGATGAAAACTTCTGTGTATACTTATTATTGTTGCACATAGTTGTGGGGATGGGGGTCACCCTCCTGATGGAGCAGTTGGGGGTGAGTTTGGTGTATTTCTGCTATACTAGGACACTCTAAAGGGGCAAGAGGCCATAGGAATCCACTCCTCTTTCATCACATGTTCAACACATCATAATGTTGTTTAGGACCCCAAACAAATAGGATAACAGACTGTGTTTGGTGTGCTGCTGATGTCCCTATGACCAATTAAGGACAAATTAACCCTCTGCCGTATACCCAGATCCTATCACCCTGGCTGATCCAGTTAAAGTACAGTAAAGTGAACAAGCACAATTTGTATCCTTATTCTCTGTAACAGATTGCACAAAGAAAATGTATGGAAAGCTCCAATAGGCTACCCCAGTAAAACAGATCTGTAATCTCACTCACTCCAGGCCTCCTGAAAGCAGACAATATTGACCCCACACATGGCCGCCACATCGACCATCTCACCAATCCTTTTGTGGAATGCTATTATCCGGGTAGAGGGATGAACACCAGTGGAGGCTGCTGTGGGCAGGACGGCTCATAATAATGGCTGGAATGGAGTGTAATGGCTGGAATGGAGTGAATGGAATGGTGTTTGATACCATTCCATTTACTCCATTCTGGCCTTCATTGATGAACACAGAGATCAGTCACCAAGCCCCATGCATCTTCTCAACACTGCTCATAGCAAGGACTTCAAATTGCAATTGGGTAAATCCATTTAAATTCAATAACTTTTTGACAGCACCCATTTTGATTTGAACAAAACGTTCCATACATATTTTCCAATTGTAGAAGGGCTCAGAAAGTGACTTTTTGGACCTGAATGCCAAATCATTCAAGAGAAAAAGGTGCTCAAAGTTGACCCATTTTGCATACCCCACTATACCATGAAACATCCATGTCATCACTGGAAAAGATAAACGGTTGAGATTAATATAATTTAAAAGTTTACAAACAGGGTTGTCAAAAATGTTATAATATACAAATAGAAAATAGGTAAGCTAAAATGTTTTAGCTTAGACCCTATTTTACATCATCTGAGGTTTTTGTGTTGTGCCCGCCATCAGTTGAGACAAACATGCGCTTGAATAGAGGGTGGGTATCATGTTTTGGCTGATAAATGTACTAAAATGGGAATATATTGAGATGTCAACTTTCAAATGGTACGACAAAGATGGTTAGAGGTCCACACATCAGAGGATGTTGACTTGAATGGGAATATCTGTTGTTTTAGATTATACTGTCAATCCTCCATAAGAAACATGGCCATTAAGTTGAATATTCAATGATGGTTGGACCGGTGGTCATCTTTGTGGTAGTAATTATAAGTTAAAATTTCTATTCAATAATTTATGGTGTACCAGCTAAATTGCAATGGTCTGAAGGGATAGGGTCTGTTCTATGAATTATATTTCTATGGTTGAAATGACACTGTATTCAAGCAAGTACCCCTGAAGCTCAAAGTCCCTCTCCAATGCAGCCTCCACTGCACATGCTGGGAGATCAAACTTCCTGCAAGAGATTGTCAAATGTGCTTTAAAGGTCAGCTAAACCTAATTATCCAGACAGAAGTGACTCACATCTGGTTTCACAGACCCTCAGCAACACCTATATGAAATGCTGGTAAACCCTACAAACAAGTGCATCTTTGTGTGATTGTATTAACAGTTGAGAAATTAACAAAATACTACACGATTTTGATTGAACCATCCCTTTGTTTGGCCATTGCTGCCAGGTGGCACCAGCCTGCCAGGCAGATAGTGTGTGGATTGCTTAATGTCCATATATACTAAAGACTGAAGATTGCCCCCATGAAAGGTTCAATCATAGACATTAAAACCAGGGTTCAATGCTGCCCCCATCTACAGGCACTATGACAGGGGTTGGTTGAAAGGACACTGTTTGATCAAAGTCCACTTGATTGTAAATAATTTACTCACTCTGCTGAACATCAGACTCCAAAGGAATGTTTGAAAAGGAAAAATTCAGAGACATCAACATTTTCATATATTTTTCACTTTATAACAGCAGTGTCAAAATGTGGCTAAACCTCATGGATGAGTACATATTGTCCAAATAGTTATAAAATGCAATCTACTGTATTTTCTATGGTCGCATAGCAACCTGGTCTTATAGCATTTCGTATTATTCTGTACATGTATCTGAAACACTCCATTTACTATGATATGTTATGTTTCGTATGGTATATATTTAGTCCCAGGATCCTTAGCTTAGCTCATCACTAAGCTAAGGATCCTGGGACTAAACACCTCCCTCTGCAACTGGATCCTGGACTTCCTGACGGGCTGCCTCCAGGTGGTAAGGGGTAGGTAACAACACATCTGCCACGCTGATCCTCAACACTGAAGCCCCTCAGGCGTGCGTGCTCAGTCCCCTCTTGTAGTCTCTGTTCACCCACGACTGAATGGCCAGGCACGACTCCAACACGTCATTAAGTTTGCAGACGACACAACAGTGGTAGGCCTGATCACTGACAACGACGAGACAACCTATAGGGAGGAAGTAAGAGACCTGGCCGGGTGGCGCCAAAATAACAACCTATCCCTCAACGTAACCAAGACAAAGGAGATGATTCTGTACTACAGGAAAAGGAGGCCCAAGCATGCCCCCATTCTCATCGACGGGGCTGCAGTGGAGCAGGTTGAGATCTTCAAGTTCCTTGGTGTCCACATCACCAACAAACTAACATGG
Source organism: Salmo trutta (assembly GCF_901001165.1). Taxonomy (NCBI): domain Eukaryota; kingdom Metazoa; phylum Chordata; class Actinopteri; order Salmoniformes; family Salmonidae; genus Salmo; species Salmo trutta. Next base: position 24,541,670 of record NC_042983.1, on the reverse strand, counting down.
TCCAAGCACACAAAGACAGTCATGAAGAGGGCACGACAAAGCCTATTCCCCCTCAAGAAACGAAAAAGATTTGGCATGGGTCCTCAGATTCTCAAAAGGTTCTACAGCTGCAACATCGAGAGCATCCTGACTGGTTGCATCACTGCCTGGTACGGCAACTGCTCAGCCTCCGACCGCAAGGCACTACAGAGGGCAGTGCGTTCGGCCCAGTACATCACTGGGGCTAAGCTGCCTGCTATCCATGACCTCTATACCAGGCGGTGTCAGAGGAAGGCCCTAAAAATTGTCAAAGACTCCAGTCACCCCAGCCATAGACTGTTCTCTCTGCTACCGCATGGCAAGCGGTACTGGAGCACCAAGACTAGAACCAAAAGGCTTCTTAACACCTTTTACCCCCAAGCCATAAGCTTCCTGAACATCTAATCAAATGGCTACCCGGACTATTCCCAATCCCTCTTTTATGCTGCTGCTACTCGGTTTATCATTTATCACTTTAACTAATCCTACATGTACATATTTCCTCAAATAGCCCGACTAACCGGTGCAAACACACATTGACTCTGTACCGGTACCACCTGTATATAGCCTCGCTACTGTTATTTATATATATTTTTTCCTTTACTTATCTATTGTTTACCTAATACCTATTTTTTACTTAAAAACTGGTTAAGGGCTTGTAAGTAAGCATTTCACTGTAAGGTTGTATTCGGCGCATGTGACAAATAAACTTTGATTTAATTTGATTTGAATTTGTGATTACAATTCGTATGACATGTTACGAATTGCAAGTCGTACAATATGTTAGGAATTGCAATTTGTAACATATGTCATGAATTTTCAAAATGTACAATATGTTACGAATTTGCAACATGTATGATGTTACTAATTTGCAAAATGTATGATATGTTATAAATTCCAATTTGTTGTTGCTAACGTTAGTTAGGTGGCTAATGCTATAACGTTAGCTAGGGTCAAGATTAGGAGTTAGGTTAAAGGTTAGGGTTAGAGCAGTCCTTCTCAAATAGTGGGGCGCGCCCCCCTGGGGGGGCTCGGAGCGATGCCAGGGGGGGCGCGTGACCCCGGGGAACACGCTTTTTTTCGCCGCGTAGTAGTTATTTTTTTAACCGAACAAGAGCACACAGCACAGAGCAGGAGATATGAAGTGCAGATAACAAACCCTTAAGAGACACCATGGAAACATATTTAACAGGGATGAGAAGAAAGGCGGAGAGAGACGGAGATAATGAGACAAACGTAAGTCTCCCGAAAGCTAAGACGAGGAAATATGACGAAGCGTATGTAGCGCTTGGCTTCACTGTGACTACGGTGGGAGACGAGGAAAGACCGGTATGTTTACTGTGTCTAAAAATGTTGGCAGCGGACAGCGTGAAGCCAAATAAATTAAGGCGTCACTTAAAGACATTACACCCCAATCACACTGATAAGCCGCTTGAGTTTTTTCAGCGAAAACGTGCCGAATATTGTCAACAATCGTCCCGCTTTGTGAATGCTACTTCAGTAAACCAGCGAGCACTGTTAGCATCATATAAGGTGGCGTACCAAATTGCTCAGTGCAAAAAAACCCACTCCATAGCAGAGGAGCTGATACTGGCTGCAGCATTAGACATGGTCTCTGTCAAGCTGGATGACGCAAGTGCTGCAAAAATAAAAACTATCCCTCTGTCCAATGACACTGTCGCCAGACGTATAAATGACATTGCTAACGATATTAAAGAACAGCTGGTAGATAAACTCAAAGACAAACGTTTTGCCTTACAGTTCGATGAAGCAACTGACAGCAACAAAGACTGTTTATCGCTTATGTACGTTTTGACATGACAAACTCCCCTGTGTGAGGATCTACTTTTTTGTAAATATGTCAGAGACAGAGCCACAGCTGAAGAGCTATTCAAAATGCTGGACTGCTTCCTGACTGAGAATTGGCTAAAGTGGGAGAACTGCATTGGTGTTTGCAGTGATGGTGCACAGACCATGGCAGGGATGAGAAAAGGACTTCGGGCACTCATCAAGAAGGCCTCACCTAATGCTGAGTGGACACACTGTGTTATACACAGAAGTACTGGCATCAAGGCACCTTTCCTCTGAATTAAGTAAGGTTATGACTGACATTGTAGGTGTAGTCAATTTTATAAAGACCAGACCACTAAAAACAAGTCTTCTCTGCTATCTGTGAGGAGATGGGAGCTGAACATCAAGCTGTGCTGTTTCACAGTGAAGCAAGGTGGCTGTCACGAGGAAAAGTCTTGTCCCGAGTTTTTGAGCTCAGAGAGCAGATAATAATGTTTTTGGAGCAGGAGCACAAGTATGACATCACAGAAAAATTTAGTGATGAGAACTTCCTGGCAAAACTGGCCTACCTGAGTGACATATTTGGAAAGCTAAATGAACTAAATCTACAGCTTCAAGGGAAAGATAAACACCTCCCTCAGGTCACAGACAAGATCAGCTCTTTCACTCGAAAGCTTGCAATGTGGGGCAGGCGACTTGATGAAGGAAATACTGATTCATTCGAGAACCTGCATGAATTTGTTGACACTACTGACTATGATGCCACCTCAGTGATTCCATATATTAAGGAGCATATTTCATCACTGATGGGATTCTTTAAAAAGTACTTCCCTGAAAACAGTTCCCAATATGACTGGGTGAGAGATACTTTCAATGCACCAGCTCTAACTGCCTTCAGCTCTGCAGAGGAGGACCAGTTCATTGATATGACGTCTGACTCCACATTGAGACTGAGGTTCACATCACAGACACTGAGTGAATTCTGGCTGAGTGTAGAGAGGCAGTATCCACTCTTAGGGCAGAGGGCCATGGGCATTCTTCTTCCTTTTGCAACATCTTATCTTTGTGAGACTGGCTTCTCTGCTGTTGCTGCACTGAAGACCAAGTACAGGTCCCAGCTAAACATTGAGCAGGAGCTGAGAGTTGCAGTATCATGCTTCAAACCCCGCTTCGAAAAGCTGTGCTCTGCAAAACGTGCTCATTGTAGCCATTAATCCTGACTTCTTCATTTTGATAAAAAAAAAAAAATCAGCACAAATTGTTTTATTCATTTTTGTTTTATAGGTCAAAATGTTTCATATATTGTGCTCCTGAGTTAATGTTGCTGATCAATTTGAATTTATTATTATTTATTGATTATATTTAATTTTTCAGTATCAAATGGTCAAAAAATGTTTACAGTTTAAATAAGGGTTTAATTTTTTTTAAATTTCAGCCAAATTGATGCACTTGAAGTCTTTTCTGTTACAAACTAAAAAAAACAATGTTAATAAACTTATTCTTTGTTGTAAGTTGATCTATATTTATTGATTTTTTATTTTTCTTTAATGTTAATAAGCATATAATGTTATGCAGAGGTGTACTTATAACAATTTTATAGACAAATGATACTATTTACAGTCGCGGCGGAGAGTTGGGGGGGCGCGAAATGTTTACTTCTTCCTAGGGGGGGCGTAACAGAAAATAATTGAGAAGCACTGGGTTAGAGGAAGAATTAGCTAACATGCTAAGTAGTTGCAAAGTAACTAAAAAGTAGTACTGTAAGTAGTTGCAAATTAGCTAAAATGCTAAAGTTTTCCATGATGGGATTCAAACACACAACCATTGGGTTGTTAGACGTTCACATTATACACCCACCCAGTGCTTAATGGTAAATTGGGAGGTGCTGGAACAAAAAGTGAGCCCGAGAAACCTGGGCCTGAACACATAAAAAAATATAGATATATCCTTTTGCATACTGGCATAGAGCAGTAGAGTAGAGGTCCTTGCAGAAGTTGCACAAATGAAGGAACACGTTTGTAGCCTTTTATAACCGCATTTCATGCAATTCTACATTATTTTAGATTACTGAAGAAAAAAAATAGTTTGGGCTCTTTGCGCCTTTTGGAGCGCATTCTTCTGTCAAAATTGTTGCGTATAAGTGAAATTGACTGACAACACTGTCAGCAAATTCGATGTCTAGCCAGTCTCAACTAGTGAAAAGCCACTAAAGCCACCAATGGGAATGCGAGACATTCTCAACTAACTGTATCCAACCACCATCGCCCGTTTGTCGTGTGGGTGCAATCATGTTCGTACTTTGACTTTAGCCTCCGCCCAAACTCGAATTTTCAAAAACAAACGGCGGCCATGACACTTTCCCCGCGTTGGATCATTGTTTACATCACACAGAGAGAGTAACATTGTTTTAGAAGATGGCATGAAAACGATTGTAATGTTTTTGCTACATTTGTGAATTTTTAAGAATGGAAAGCGAATTGTTAACATAATTATACAGTGCAATCTCATTGTAAATAAGAATTTGTTCTTATTAACTGACTTGCCTAGTTAAATAAAGGTTAAATACAAATAAATAAAATACATCTCTGGTGTCATCAACCATCTACCACGTAGCATTTACCGGCATCGGTAAATCATATTTTTACAATCGTAGCTATTTTAATGCATACTTGCGCTTCATTTTTTTATTTTTTGTATGGAATAAGACGTCTGTTAAGTTGTGAGTAGCATGCTACAGTAGTTCATTTTCGGTTCCAGTGTATGGCACAGTTTTATGTAGTAGTATCAGTCATGTATTAGCGAATACATGTATTTTGTTAGCTAGTTTAATGGTGTAAAAATCGTGATATTTCCCTTGCATTTCAATCTACACATGCATATGGGTCTGCAATGTTAGGTAGGCTATTCAATTCCCTTGACATTCTGTAACCATGAATACTTTACAATAATGGAAGATATGCATTGTGTTAATCTTACTATTGTCCATGTAAATTTTTTATAAAAAAAAATAAAAATGGAACCTTTATTTAACTAGGCAAGTCAGTTAAGAACAAATTCTTAGATCTGACATGAGTTACATTTTACACAACTTTACATGCATGCTTTCCATACATGCAATGTGTGCTTTGCACAGATGAAAACCCTTCCATGATGACACTCTTCCTGTATCTGTCATATAGGCCTTTGGATTCTTTGTCCTATCGCTACATAACTAAATCTAGTAGCTGTTACTTACCATCCATGCTGCTGCTTGGCTATAGATTTGCTCTCATGGTGCTGAGAATGCTTAGTACTGTAGCTGTCACTTATGTATTCTCTGTATGTATTATGTATGAACCCTTGGACGTACAGGTACCTCCAGCATGCCCTCCTGCATCACGTTTGGCCCCTGTCCCTCATGATCTACCTCAGGTCCTCTTGTATCCACCCCATTCTTCTGTCTGTGCCTTAGTAGGGCAAAGTCCAGCAGAAGAGGGTGATGTCCTTTCTGCCTTGATGGCATGCCTCAGAAAGTGCTGCGGTGATTTGTTCTATGATAAATTAGCTTAGAAATAGTAATTTAAAATTTGCTAATGTTTGGATAACTATTAGTAGTTTAACTCTCTCTCTCTCCCTTAAATGCAGCTGGTGATTCCGGAGAGCTGGCAGGCAACTCTCAACAGGAAGCAGCAGCAGTGGATTGACCGGACGCTGTTTACCAATAGCCGCCTACGGAGCTCACAGTTCATCACTGTCCTTGCCCCTGTGGGCAAAAACCATAAGAGGGCGATGTCCTTCTTGCCTCCAAGGCCTGCCTCAGAAAGTTCTGGGATGAGTTTTTCTATAATAAATGAGAAGCTTAGAAATTGTAATTGTATAGTTGCTAATGTTGGGTCGACTATTAGTAGTATAACACCCTCCCTCTCTCTCTCAGCGCTTGCTGGCAACTCTCAACAAGCACCAGCAGCGGTGGATTGGCCGGACGCTGTTTACCAGGAGCAGCATGGGGAGTTCATAATTCATCACTGACTTGCTTGAAAGACACTAGACTAACGTCGGTCCAGTGTGAGCTGGCAGCCAGCAGTGGATTGGCCGGACGCTGTGTACCATCTCCCCGATCCCCTTCTTTGCATGTCCTCTGTTCTGGATGCCCCTTTGTATGTGGGCATTTAAGCTGACATGCCCCCAGCCTGGGTGAGGGCACAATTCATCACAGACTTGCTTGAGACACCAGACTAATGACAGTCCAGTGTTTCACTTGTCTAACTCATGCTGACAAGAGACATTTAAGTGTGACATTTTGTAACTAATCAGCATTTCACTCAAATGTGTGGCATGCATATGCAATGCTTAAAATTGTCTACTACAATGGGACAGTTATACAGACACTCCTTTTATGTCTATGGCCTCCTCTAACTTCGAAATGTTAATTGTGAACTGAAAATAACTATGTTTTAAGTTCTGCTGAGGGGAAGATTGTAGAACAGTGGCTGGCGGAGATGAGAGACGCTAAGGGGCGAGGTGCTGAAGGAAACTGAGCCACTCGTAGGGTGGTCGTGAAACAATCCTTTTGTATATACACTGAACAAAAAATATAAACGCAGCATGTAAATTGTTGGTCCCATGTTTCATGAGCTGAAATAAAAAATGTTCCATACACATAAAAACATATTTCTCTCACATTTTGTGCACAAATTTGTTTACATCCATTTTAGTGAGCATTTCTCCTTTGCCAAGATAATCCAGTCACCTGACTGGTGTGGCATATCAAGAAGCGGAGGAGTATTTCTGTCTGTAATAAAAGCCCTTTTGTGGGGTAAAAACTCATTATGATTGGCTGTGCCTAGCTCCCCAGTGGGTGGGTCTTTGCACTCCCAGGCCCACCCAAGGCTGCACCCCTGTCCAGTCATGAAATCTATAGATTAGGGCCTGATGAATTTATTTAATTGACTGATTTCCTGATATGAACTGTAACTCAGTAAAAGCTTTGAAATTGTTGTATGTTGCATTTAGATTTTTGTTCAGTATAGTTCACAGTTCAACTTGTTCCCCTCTACCAAGACAGTGTAGAGGCTTGTGTGTTTGGAAGACCCTCTGAGCTATATTCTCTATAGCCTATGACTACAGGCAGGAACTCCCATGACAAACTAGTCTGAGGTGAGTCACCAGCCTGACTTCGGTTCTTTTTTCAATGTAACAATTATTTATTCCAAAGGAACAGACATTTGGACATTGCTGAAATATGTTTTAAGTTTAACATTTGTTACTAATTTGTAGTTCACTCAAATGTGGGGTGTGAATATAAACATTCCTTACAATTGCTTCTACAAAGGGACAGTTATACAGACTCTCCTGTCAGTTCTATGGTCCCCTCTTCAAAACTTCAAAATGTTAATGAATTGTTTTAAGTGCAAAATATATGAGTACAAGAGACACGGTAAAGGTTTATTTTACTTTATTATACATTCAAAATGGGAAAGGGATATGTTTAAAGAATATGTAAAAATACCCTCTAAATGAAAATAAATACATAGAAGAATTTGTGTGAGGCAGGGGCAATAGGGAGGGGGTGGGAAAGGGATATATCGACAATGTATGAAATTGAAATATGAACTGTAAAAAAAAAAAGTCATGAGTTGAGTAGAATACAATGACATCTTATTTTTATCTACTACAAAGGGACGGTTTCACCTTTAACTTGTATGTATTTGTCACGGCTGTCTGAAGAATGGGACCAAAGCGCAGCGTGTGTATCGTTCCACATTTTATTTAAACTGTGAAACTATGCAAGACACACAAATAAACTAATAAACAAAACAACAAACCGTGACAAAGAGGTGCGACATACACTTACTCAAAATAATCTCCCAATAAACCTAGTGGGAAAACCAACTTAAATATGATCCCCAATTACAGACAACGATGACCAGCTGCCTCTAATTGGAGATCATCTCAAAAAAACACAACATAGAAATACAGAAACTAGAACCCCACATAGAAATACAGAAACTAGACAAAACCCCCAACATAGAAAAAATAAAGTAGAACCAACATAGAAATAAATAAACTAGACAAAACCCCCTGTCATGCCCTGACCTACTCTACCATAGAAAATAAAAGCTTTCTATGGTCAGAACGTGACAGTACCCCCCCCCCCCCAAAGGTGCGGACTCCGAACGCAGAACCCTAAACAACAACAACAAAAAACAGGGAGGGTTAAGGTGGGTGTCTAATGTCGGTGGTGGCTCTGGTGCAGGACGAAGAACCTTCTCATCCCGCGGATCCTCCTGCATCGGAGGTGGTTCTTGTGCGGGACGAAGAACCCTCTCATCCTGCTTATCCCCCAGTATAGGAGGTGGCTCCGGTTCGGACACTCCGGACCGCGGACCGCCGCTGGAGAATCCGGACCGGGGGACGTCGCTGGAGAATCCGGACCGGGGACGTCGCTGGAGAATCCGGACCGGGGGACGTCGCTGGAGAATCCGGACCGAGGGCCGTCGCTGGAGACTCCGGACCAGGGGGCCGTCATAGGAGGCTCCGGACCGGGGGCCGTCTCAGGAGGCTCCGGACCGGGGGCCGTCTCAGGAGGCTCCGGACCGGGGGCCGTCTCAGGAGGCTCCGGACCGGGGGCCGTCTCAGGAAGGGGCCGTCTCAGGAGGCTCCGGACCGGGGGCCGTCTCAGGAGGCTCCGGACCGGGGGCCGTCTCAGGAGGCTCCGGACCGGGGGCCGTCTCAGGAGGCTCCGGACCGGGGGCCGTCTCAGGAAGGGGCCGTCTCAGGAGGCTCCGGACCGGGGGCCGTCTCAGGAAGGGGCCGTCTCAGGAGGCTCCGGACCGGGGGCCGTCTCAGGAGGTTCCGGACCGTGAGCCGTCTCAGGAGGTTCCGGACTGGGAACTGTCGCCGGAAGCTCTGGACTGGGAACTGTCGTTGGAAGCTCTGGACTGGGAACTGTCGCTGGAAGCTCTGGACTGGGAACTGTCGCCGGAAGCTCTGGACTGGGAATGCGCACTGGAGGCCTGATGCGTGGGGCTGGCACAGGTGGCGGCAGACTGGTGACACGCACTTCAGGCCGAGTACGAGGAGCAGGCACAGGGCGTACTGGGCTGTGGAGGCGCACTGGAGGTCTGGAGCGTAGGGCTGGCACAATCCGTCCTGGCTGGAGGCTCACTTTAGCCCGGCAAGTGCGGGGCGCTGGCACAGGACGCACTGGGCTGTGAATGCGCACTGGAGACACTGTGCGTATCATCGCAAAACATGGTGCCTGACAGGTCACACGCTCCTTCAAGCGAGTGAGTGGAGGAGACACAGGACGTACCAGACTGGGGAGGTGCACTGAAGGCCAGATGCGTGAAACTGGTGCATATGACACCGGACTGGTGTCACACTCCTCAGCACGCCCACTCTGCAGTGCTCTCAATGCCAACACCTCTCTCCGGAATCTTGCGTTGAGCTCCTCACTCGTCTCCCTGACTGGTTCTGGTTCACGCCTCAGCTCTCCATGGTAAGCACGAGGAGTTGGCTCAAGGTCCCAAACCTGACTCCACCAAACTCCCAGTGCCCCCCACCATTTTTCTTTTTGGAGCTGCCTCTCGGGCTTCCGTCGTTGCCGTGCTAGTTCCTTGTATTGTCGCCGTTCCTCTCTCGCTGTCTCCGCCTGCATGCCTTGATGGTATAACGCCTCGTAATATCGCCGTTCTGCTCTCGCTGCTTCAATCTCCTCGTTTGGACGGCGATACTCCCCGGGCCTTGTCCAGGGTCCTGCCCCATCCAGGATTTCCTCCCAGGTCCAGTCCTCCTGACCACGCTGCTTGGTCCATTGGTGGTGGGAGATTCTGTCACGGCTGTCTGAAGAATGGGACCAAAGCGCAGCGTGTGTATCGTTTCACATTTTATTTAAACTGTGAAACTATGCAAGACATACAAATAAACTAATAAACAAAACAACAAACCGTGACAAAGAGGTGCAACATACACTTACTCAAAATAATCTCACACAAAACCTAGTGGGAAAACCAACAACTTAAATATGATCCCCAATTAGAGACAACGATGACCAGCTGCCTCTAATTGGAGAACATCCCAAAAAACAACATAGAAATACAGAAACTAGAACCCCAGATAGAAATACAGAAACTAGACAAAACCCCAACATAGAAAAAATAAAGTAGAACCAACATAGAAATAAATAAACTAGACAAAACACCCTGTCACGCCCTGACCTACTCTACCATAGAAAATAAAAGCTTTCTATGGTCAGAACGTGACAGTATTGTAATTTAGCCCATCTTCTATCACCTTAACGTGCACAGTAGGTATACAGGGGACATACAGGGGACATACAGACAGTGGAGCAATTGTGCTGGGATGGTTTGGGGCACACGTTATCCTGTAATTTCTTTCACTGTGTTGTTTTCCACATTTTGTACAGGTGTGGCATCTGGTGTGAGCTAATGTTCAATGTCCCCTCCTGTGAAAATATGCAGTATTATTGATCTTTGCAGACTTTAATGAATTGTTTTTTTAATGAATTACATTTGTATCCAGTTTTCAATCACACAGCAACTGTTACTAATTTAGTCACCTATTGGACACCATAATGCAAAACTATTTAAAACAATATAGCTTCAAGAAGCCATGCCCGGGGTTCAACCTGTTGGGGATAGGGGGCAGTATTTGCACGGCCGGATAAAAAACGTACCCGATTTAATCTGGTTACTACTCCTGCCCAGTAACTAGAATATGCATATAATTAGTAGATTTGGATAGAAAACACTCTAAAACTGTTTGAATGGTGTCTGTAAGTATAACAGAACTCATATGGCAGGCAAAAACCTGAGAAGGCTCCATGCAGGAAGTGGAAATCTGATTTGTGGAATCACCTTCAACACTTTGCCTATAAAACACACTGTGAGTTAGGATTCATTTAGCACTTCCTAAGGCTTCCACTAGATGTCAACAGTCTTTACAAAGTGGTTTGAGTCTTCTATGGTAGAAACTGACCGAAAGAGAGGCTTGGAAAGTTGGTCACAGGGGGAGGGCCATTACTACTATGACACGGGCGCCCATGGGTACTCTCTCATTCCGAAACGTTTAGTAAGACAATGCAATCGTCCGCCTTGAATATTATTGAAGCTCTGGTTGAAAAAGGCCCTAAAGATTTATGTTATACAACATTTGACATGTTTGAACGAACGTAAATATATATTTTTTGCTCTTTCGTGACGACAAGTCCCGCGCGCTACAGTACATTATGAGTAGCCTTCGGAACGCGCTAACAAGAAGGAGCTATTGGGACATAAATTATTAACTTTTTCGAACAAAACTACATTTGTTGTGGACCTGGGATTCCTGGAAGTGCCTTCTGATGAAGATAATCAAAGGTAAGGGAATATTTACAATAGTATATTTGATTTTAGATGGTTCCAAGATGGCGCTAATCTGTATCGCCTAGCCTATTTTTCTGAGCATACCACCTCGTTTATTGCAAAGTGTGATTTCCCAGTAAAGTTATTTTTAAATCTGGCAATGCGGTTGCATTCACGAGATGTTAATCTATAATTCTTTGAATGACAATATTACATTTAACAATGTTTTCGAATAGTAATTTTGTAAATTGGAGCGCTGATTCACCGGAAGCATTTGAGGGAAAATATTTTCTGAACGTCACGCGCCGATGTAAAATGCCGTTTTTATATATAAATATAAACTTTATCGAACAAATGCATGTATTGTGTAACATGATGTCCTAGGAGTGTCATCTGATGAAGATTGTCAAAGGTTAGTGCTGCATTTAGCTGTGTTTTGGGTATTTGTGATGCATGCTAGTTGCTTTGAAAATGGCAGTGTGATTTTTTTGGCTGGGTACTCTCCTGACATAATCTAATGTTTTGTTTTTGCTGTAAAGCCTTTTTGAAATCGGACAACGTGGATTCAGGAGAGGTGTATCTATAAAATGGTGTAAAATAGTCATATGTTTGAGAAATTGAAGTTATAGCATTTATGAGGTATTTGTATTTCGCGCGACGCGATTCCACTGGCTGTTGACTAGGGTGGGACGCAAGCGCCCCAGGTTCACAGACAGGTTAATCTACATGTATTTTGTAATTGACAGCTTAATCTACATTTATTTTGTAATTAACAGTTCCTAGGACTGTGTAAGGACAACATAGCACATGGTTACTTAGTTATGCATTGTTCACATTTGGAGGGGTGTGTTTTTGCTTATTGCCTCCCCATACACTTTCTTCTTATTTGTCAAAACCCCCCTTTAGCCCCCCTTCCTCGACAGAGAAGATTGAGCAGGTTCTTACGGGCAGATTATTCTTCTCTTTTCAGCAGGAGCCATTTACTTTCCAATCTGTGTTTTCCGGTGATTGTATTTGAAATATTGGGAAAGGCCTGTTTTAGCTAGGTTCTGTTCACTGAACGATTTTCTGCATGTTCCCAGCTGTAGGCGATTGTGATTGGGCCACACACAATCCACAGCTAGGCAACAAAAAAAATAAGCTATTGATCCTTTGTGGCTAAATTATGGGCCTACTCCTGGAGTAGTCTTCTGAATTATTTCACTTTTTTTTGAACAGGCAGCAGTAATTCTATAACTTTGGCAAAAGTGTTTAAATGTATCAGGGGCGCTGGGGCCATACAGCACCCTTCCCGCGGCTATGATTCTATAAGGAAATAAATTATGAACTGTAATGCTGGAGAGATGAGAGTTGCAGGCTCATGTTCATCAGAGCAGAGAGAGGGACAGAGATCATAAAAAGTTCTGTGAGAGATACAGGCGTGCTTCTCTCTCTCATCACAGCAAAGGCCACGCGTTGGTCTATAGGCTACATGTTTCGCAAACAATAAACCCGGGCTGGCCCGACTCAAATCAATTCGTAGAATATCAGGCACTTTTTTAGATTACGTTTTTAAGGGGCAGGAGAATTACGGAGGAGGCAACTTGAATGAACTCTGATTGCTTTTATTATAATTTTTACATTGCAAACAGTGACAATTATTTTTTAGGGCAATAGAGATACCAGATCTTGACAAAGGGGTTTGCGGAACGAAACAGTCCAAAACGGAGAGGTGCAGGATCCTGTTCTGGCAGGATCTGTCTCAAATTATGCACTGCGCTCACCCATCCACCCCGACCAACCACTCTCCTTTCGTTTTTGCCTTAAGTAACCTTCTGTCTCATGTAATCGTACCAAACTTTACATATCATACTAATTTACATGCCCCGGATTTACGTTTACTATGTTACGTCTAGTCTATGAGACCAGGCTCAGCATACAGACAAGGAGACTTCTGCAGCCTGATAGGGCCGAATGCAGAATTCAACAACAACTCACTTGGTTTCTTTTCCAAACAAGATTCGTTTCACTTCTTTCAATTCCTCATCTGGAATATGTGTCTCCAGTGTCTTCTCCAAAGATTCAAACTCAGACCCCGACATTGTGAGGCTCCTTCTGTACAAGTTCCACTGTCCAAGCCGTGTGCTTCTGTAATTGAACCCGATAGCCCAGTAAGCCCACCCCATCGTCTATTGGGAAAAATGAACATAGTCATGTTTTTACTTTTGCTGTGGTTATGCAACCTGTCCGATTCTATCATGTTTCTCTGTCATATATCATCATGAAGATGACGAGTCACGCTTTACACTGACTACAGTTAGGAAGTCTATGACACTTCAGGTACAGTATAGACAAAGCTTGTATTGTATAGAAAACTATGTGGTATAGGACAAGGCACTGTATCTACAAATATTTATGCTACCTTTACTAGTTGTTCAACAATTGTTGTATTTTATTTTAACTTGATTAATTGTTGTGAATACATGGATAAGTAGATTTATGCATTTAATAAGTGGTCCAT